>NC_091469.1:315813877-316113877 GCF_036971445.1 Narcine bancroftii | reverse complement strand
CAGCTAAAGAAAGGAGAAGAAAGTACAGGTGGTATGATGACCTGTTCACAAAGTACTAGATTACCACCTCAATTGACAAGAGAGGGAGGAGACTTTGATTCAAAACAGTGTGAGACCCTCCGGGAGGGAAGGGCAGAACCCTTTGATTCATTTCCCGGAGAGCAGGAATCTAGACATTATAAAGGAGAGTATAAGCCAGAAATTAACTGGATGAGACCTTTACGGGAAGTTCCCATGGGAGGGGGGTCTCAGTTTCGTAAATGTGCCCCTGACTAGTACGGAGGTGCGTAATTGTAAGAGAGAATGCCCAATAAATAGAAAGGAAAGGCTAAGATTTTGATGCAGGCAGTCAAGGAAGTCGTGGAGGGACAGCAAGGAAAGGGTAGGGGCTGTGTGCCTGCTCCTGGACATTGGGAGGAGCTCCGGGAGTGGGAGAGTAGAGACCAGAGCAGGGGCAAGGGTAGAGGGGAATTCCGGGGACAATGACTGTTCCCGGGACCTCGTGGTAATCCCGGTAGGAATTGGGAAACAGGAGCATTAGTTTGCTACCATTGTAAAAAGGAGGACATTTTAAGAGAGAATGCCCAATGCGAGCCAGGGAGACGCGATCTTACGCACTGATGTGTTGGAATATAGGGGTTAATTAATCATAGAAAATATATAGAATATATGCTTATGTATTATTCAGTTTGTTTACATGAATCCAGTACTATGTAACAATTTAATATTTACCTCATGGTGAAGGGAAAGAGTAATGTAAGTAAGGGGCAGCCACAGTATGTAGCAAAGTTGGCTGATTACAGTAGGTTTAGAATTGCCTCGGAGCCGAACAGGAGTGTGGGTATTGGAGCGCTTACACCCCTAACATCGAAGTACTCGAGATGGCAGAGGTCGACAGCATCGAGTCCACGCTGCTGAAGATCCAGCTGCGCTGGATGGGTCACGTCTCCAGAATGGAGGACCATCGCCTTCCCAAGATCGTGTTATATGGCGAGCTCTCCACTGGCCACCGTGACAGAGGTGCACCAAAGAAAAGGTACAAGGACTGCCTAAAGAAATCTCTTGGTGTCTGCCACATTGACCACCGCCAGTGGGCTGATAACGCCTCAAACCGTGCATCTTGGCGCCTCACAGTTTGGCGGGCAGCAACCTCCTTTGAAGAAGACCGCAGAGCCCACCTCACTGACAAAAGGCAAAGGAGGAAAAACCCAACACCCAACCCCAACCAACCAATTTTCCCTTGCAACCGCTGCAATCGTGTCTGCCTGTCCCGCATCGGACTTGTCAGCCACAAACGAGCCTGCAGCTGACGTGGACTTTTTACCCCCTCCATAAATCTTCGTCCGCGAAGCCAAGCCAAAGAAAGAAAGAATTGCCTGCTCCCAAAATACAAAAGAGAGGATATGTATGAAACAATTTAGTAGGAAGGTTAAGGCAAAGGAGGTGTTGATTAGCACAGGAACGATGGCCAGACAAGAACAAAGAGAATCCTGACAGAGACTGTCAGAAACAAAGAGAATGGAAACTAACTCAAGTAAGAAGGCTAAGACAGAAGGAGGTGTTGAGTAGAACAGAAGAACAGAAGAATATGGCCAGATGAGAACAAAGAAATAATTAGAAATATCTGGGGTATGAATTGATTTCTGATCAAAACAACAGGATATTCTGACCTTGAGGATTAAGATGGGAGCTCTACACCCCAGATAACTGCAGAGCAGGAAATTACTTGTGATAAATCTCATGCAAGAAATCTAGCGAAAGCCAACTTTTGTTCTGTATGATAATGAAATCTAGCAAAGGAAGCCAACTTTTGTTCTGTATGATAAGGTTGAGCTATATAAACTGTAGAGACTGGACAGTAGCGGTCAGTCTTGGGGAATAGCTCACTGTGCAGGTGACCTATGAACTAACGACTGAACCAGAGCTCTGTTAAGGTTTATTCTTGTGCTGTGTAATAAACTGATTGTTGAACCGAATACCTTCTCCTATCACTTCATTTAACGAACACGCTGGACTCAGATGACACATAGACTAATTTTTTTTTTTTTTTTAATTTTTTTATTTTTCACACCATAAATCACATTAGCCATGATATACACTATTTCTTTTCACACATATACAGTGACCTTTTCTCCCCCACCCCCCTTTCCTCCCAAACCACCCCCCCACCCCCCCCTCTCATCCATTTTAGGTATACAATCTAGGTTGCATTAAGCCAGTCAGACAATGTTGTCATTCAACAAAATTACACCAGAAATTCTACTGAGTCCATTCTTTTCTTTCCTTCTCCTTCCATCAACTTAGGTAATGTTTGTCCCCGGTAGGTTTTCGCTATTGTATTTAATGTAAGGCTCCTATACTTGTTCGAATATTTCAATATTATTTCTTAACCAATATGTTATTTTTTCTAATGGAATACATTTATTCATTTAAATTTGGTAGTTTCTTCCTTTTAATTTGGTTATGTATTCCATTAATATTTAAAGACATATAGTTCAGCGTAGCCCTTTTATATTTTGTTTATCTTCTCTTTCCGTTTTTCCATCATTACCTTTCCTCCTTTTCCATTTCTGTTTTCTTATTTTCAACTCTTTATAAGACAACATTCCTACAACATCTAACATTTTCCTTATTCTCCTATTTCTATCTTATTTATCCCCAATCTCCCCTTCACCTCCTGAGTTGTCCTTTATCCCTTGTCGGACAACCACATCTCCCCTCTCCATTTGGATTTGCGAATCCACTCGCAAGCGTCAACTGATTTTGCAGTGACCGCTATTTCCCCCCACCCCGCCTCCCCCAGAAAAGATTTCACTTTTCATATGTCACAAAGGTCCCTCTTTTAATTCCCTCCTTATTCTCTCTATTCCATTACCTTCCCTTATTAATTCTTGTCTATACTATCTATATTTTCCTCTAAGTACAGATACATTCATGTATGCTCATTGTCTCTATTCACTCTTATACCTCTTTACCTGCATACATATCAATCGTGATCATTTTTACTCTCATTACCCGTCTTCATCCCTCAGTCTATTTTTGTCTTTACCCACATACATATCAGTCGTGATCATTTTAACTCTCATTACCCGTCTTCCTCCCTCAGTCTATTTTTGTAATTGTTCTGCAAATTTTCGTGCTTCTTCTGGATCCGAGAATAGTCTGTTTTGTTGTCCTGGAATAAATATTTTCAATACCGCTGGATGCTTTAGTATAAATTTATACCCTTTCTTCCATAAAATCGCCTTTGCTGTATTGAACTCTTTTCTCTTCTTTAGGAGTTCAAAACTTATATCTGGATAAATGAAGATTTTTTGCCCTTTATACTCCAGTTGTTTGTTGCCCTCTCTTACTTTTTCCATTGTCTTCTCCAGTACCTTTTCTCTTGTAGTATATCTTAGGAATTTTACTACAATAGATCTTGGTTTTTGTTGTGGTTGTGGTTTAGAGGCCAATACTCTATGTGCCCTTTCTATTTCCATTTCATGCTATAGTTCTGGACATCCTAGGGTCTTAGGGATCCACTCTTTTATAAACTCCCTCATATTCTTGCCTTCTTCATCTTCCTTAAGGCCCACTATCTTTATGTTATTTCTTCTGTTATGGTTTTCCATTGTATCTATTTTTTGAGCTAGTAGTTCTTGTGTCTCTTTAGTTTTTTTATTAGATTTCTCCAATTTCTTTTTTAAGTCTTCTACCTCCATTTCTGCTGCTACTGCCCGCTCTTCCATCTTGTCCATTTTTTTTCCCATTTCTGTTAAGGTCATCTCCATTTTAATTATTTTCTCCTCTGTGTTGTTTATTCTTTTTCTTAAATCCTTAAATTCCTGTGTTTGCCATTCTTTAAATGACTCCATGTATCCTTTAATAAGAGCAAGTATATCCTTTACCTTGCCTATCTTTTCTTCTTCTATTTCACCATACTCTTCCTCTTCTTCTTCCTCTGGGTTGACCATCTGTTGTTTCTTTGTTGCCCTTTCCTCCTCTTCTTTCTTGTTTCTATTGTCTTCTGTGGTCTCTTCTTGCTGCAGGTGTTCTGCAGCTGTCGTTGCCGGCTGTGGAGATCGACTCCCCAGCTGGTCCCCCCTCCCGTCGGTGTGTTTTTTTTCATTCGCATCGCGCATGCGCGAAACTTCGCGCATGCGCGGTTGCGCACTTTTGCTCGGCTCTGCGAGCCATTTTTGTAGTCCATTATTTACTGACCTGAGGGAGCGGGTTTCTCTCTCCGCAGCGGGCCTCTTCGGACAGGTAAGGCCTTCACCTTTTTCCTCCTTTGTCTTCTCTTCCTCTCTTCTTACCGTTGCTTTCGACTTTTCTTTTTTTGTCGCCATCTTCTTTCCACCTTTATACTCACTTTTCTGTAGCTTTTATTTCTGTGCCTTTGTGTTTTCTCTTGTTTTTCCCGACTTTTCTGGAGAGGGCTGGAGTTCACCGTCCGGCCACTACTCCATCGCCTCACATAGACTAAATTAAGGGTAGGGTAAAGCCAGAGTTCGACAGATGGAAACAGATTATGAATAGGGGAGTCACGGTTCTCAGTCAATACACACCGTGGGGCTGCACAGAGAACCATTGGTAAATTTAAGCATAGAACCCCACAGTGACAAGATGACCTTTTTAGTAGATTCTGGGGCAGCCCGGTCTAGTATTTTACAACCACCCGAGGATGTTAAGATAGAGGGGACAGTGATGATTTCGGGAGTAGGAGGAAGAGATTTTACGGTCCCTGTATTAAGGGATGTAAGAATACAAATGGGAGAGAAGATAGTAACGGCACACATTCTACTGGTTCCCCAAGCTGGAGTTTGTTTGTTAGGACGAGATTTACAGGACCAATTGGCTATCGGCACCAGACCACAGGAATCAGGTATCGGGGTTCAATTGTATGTATTAACCGAGGACGATCGGGAACTAATAAATCCTGGAGTATGGGCAAAAAGAGGCAATAAAAGAGTGTTAGATATTCCTCCCTTGCAAGTTACTTTAAAAGATCCTGAGCAAGTAATTAGACGAAAGCAGTATCCAATTCCGATGGCTGGCCGAAAGGGGCTGCAGCCAGTAATTGACCAGTTGGTGAAAGATGGTATACTCGAACCTTGTATGTCATCTTTTAATACCCCTACCCCTGAGGCGAACGACCAGAACATATCCAAATATTTAAATGGACTTTCTGCGTCTCTATACGAATTAAAACAGAAGGGTTTATTACCTCAAAACCCACCCCTGGAGCATCCTATTCATTTTATTAAATCTGGTGATTGGGTATATGTAAAAGCATGGCAAGATCACCAACTAAAATCTGTCTGGGACGGCCCCTATTGTGTACTTTTGATTACAGACACTGCAGTGCGAACGAAAGAAAAGGGGTGGACTCACATAGAACGAATTAAACAAGCTGCTGATCCACGGACTAAAGACATTGATAATCTACCCTCCACCTGGCGTGCAGTCCTTCATCCTTCTGATCTGAAAGTTATACTACACCGGGAAAAAGTGCTGTAATGTTGTTTTTACCATTTGCTGTTTTGTTTACTTGTTGGTTCCCAATTTTTGGGAAATCACCAAAATGCTCACAATGTATTAAGTCCTCCTGGAATAGGGGCAGCAGAGGTGACAATTATTTACCTTTAGAATGCAGACAGGGCGCAGGTATCGAGTATAGTCAGTGGGGTACCTTATTTAGTATGGGTTAATACACATAAGCGTATACAGAGCCGTTGTCATACCCACACTTCTGTTCGGCTCCGAATCATGGGTCCTCTACCGGCATCACCTACGGCTCCTAGAACGCTTCCACCAGCGTTGTCTCCGCTCCATCCTCAACATTCACTGGAGCGCTTTCATCCCTAACGTCGAAGTACTCGAGATGGCAGAGGCTGACAGCATCAAGTCCACGCTGCTGAAGATCAAACTGCGCTGGGTGGGTCACGTCTCCAGAATGGAGGACCATCGCCTTCCCAAGATCGTGTTATATGGCGAGCTCTCCACTGGCCACCGTGACAGAGGTGCACCAAAGAAAAGGTACAAGGACTGCCTAAAGAAATCTCTTGGTGCCTGCCACATTGACCACCGCCAGTGGGCTGATATCGCCTCAAACCGTGCATCTTGGTGCCTCACAGTTCGGCGAGCAGCAACCTCCTTTGAAGAAGACCGCAGAGCCCACCTCACTGACAAAAGGGAAAGGAGGAAAAACCCAACACCCAACCCCAACCAACCAATTTTCCCCTGCAACCACTGCAACCGTGTCTGCCTGTCCCGCATCGGACTTGTCAGCCACAAACGAGCCTGCAGCTGACGTAGCCATTTACGCCCTCCATAAATCTTCGTCCGCGAAGCCAAGCCAAAGAAAAGAAATATAGGATCCCAACATGGGCCAGGGGACAGAACAGCCCTAGGGGAGTAGACTTGGTTTGTATTCCAGCCTCTACAGATATTAAAAAGTGGAGTTTTAAAGAGATAGCACAAAGAAGATGATGGGACAATGACAGACAGAATGTTAGTCAGGATTGTACATGTAGCAGAGATAGAATGAATACATATGCTAATGTTCACAGACAGGCTGCAACTCACAGGTTCAGTGATACTTATGCTAATGTTCGCAGACAAGCTGCAACTCACAGGTTAAGTGACAAGAAACATCCCTCCCCAATTTGGTCTCCTGTAAATCATCCTTTGGGTCACACAGACATTCGGAATGTTAAGAACCACCTAACCCTAACCCTAACCCTAACCCAGAACACCACAGCTGCTTGGCATTTAAATCGTTTAATCAGATGCCAGCCTTGGAGATCATCACCGAACAAACAGTGATAGCCCTGAATTTATGGGCTGAAGAAAGACGACAGATACGAGCCACAGTTCAACAAAACCGCCTGGCTCTTGATTACTTGTTGGCTGCTGAAGGCGGCGTTTGTGAAAGACTGGTTAATGACAATGTTCACAACGGTCAGGCGGTTAAAGACACTTCTTCAGGAGTTCGAAAATCTTCCCATGCCCAGGTTCAGACTTGGCAACCTTGGTCCGTCCGGTGTGGGATAGACTAGACTTTTTATTGGTAACTAGAGTCTGATACCCACAGCCCTTATAGCAGCTGAACTCGCTATTCTGGCCATTATGGTGCTCCCCTGCCTAAAGACTTGTGTGCAGTATTTAATTCAATGGACCCCTCGTCAGATCACTATAACCCAAAAGATGTATGTTTCCCAAATTCTGTCTGATGATGCTGAGACTGCAGTTCATTTACTGACCCGCTGGGAAAAAGACCAAGTTTAAAAGTAATACATTCCAGTTGAGAATTCACGAAGCGTAGCTAAAAGAAAAGTGAGGATTGTGAGAGATGAGTAAAACTAATATGAAAATATGAAAGATGAAGAAAACTAGTATGGATATATGTGTAATGAATAAAGCCAGTATGAATAAGATAAGGCTAGATAATAGATAATAGAATGTAGGATGTAAAGTTAGTCTGAATAAGATAAGGGTCTTCTAGCCTTTTAGACAGAATTAGCAAGTTCTGCATATAAGAAGTTAGTAAGCCCTGAGAGTCGGGAAGGTGTGAATAAGGACAATGACATGATGGGACACCGACAGGATACCCCCTAATGCCAAACTCATCCAGGAGGCAGAAGAATGTAAGGGGGAGGGTACCTCTACACTGAAATAAACTGTAGAAAAGTTGGGTGAGCCCCAGTGTATGTGTGTATTCCCAGGGTAAGGGGAAGCTCCCAACTTTGCATTGTTGTATAATAAATGTTCTTTGTTCTCAATTTTTGTCTCAGGCAAATTCTGTGAAGGTATTTCTGTTTCTCACACTGCCTTCCAAAAAATAGTGGAAGTGTCTGGCACCACTGGACATGAGGTTGAAGAGGCGTTTCATAATATGTGCTGCAGAGGGTAGAGAGTGGCGATAGAAATTGACCATCCCCACAAAGTCTTAGAGTCTGTTGATCGTATTGGGCCTTGGGAATTTGAGGATGGCTTCCACCTTGCTAGGCAATGGAATGATCTGATATCCCAAGAACTCGATAGAGGAGGAGGTCACATGATGCGGGGAGAGTAAGAGGAGGTGGATTCCAAGAGCTCCCAGGATTTTTGATTACAAACAAGGTCAAAACCTCAACTGACCAGTCCAAAACGGCAAAAAAGGATGTGAGAAGAATTTTTTTTAACGCAACATGACAAAAAAAAACAAGTCTGCAAGCAAGAGTGCGAAAGAATCACCACCAAGACGAGAGGGCAAGCTTGAAATGTCTTGTGGTGATGAAAATCTACCCCAGGGTCTGAAATGGGAACCGCAGCTCCAAAGGAGGAACTCGCCAGAAGGGGAGAACAGGTCTTGGACAAATCCATCATCAATGCCCGACAGGTACGGAGGGAAATCCCTCTGGAAGCCCCTGGAGAGAAGGAAAGTGCTGGGTCCCCCCCTACCACAGCAGGATCGCAAAGTTGGGCGTGCTAGCATAGGCTGCCAGACCTGAGGTGAAGTCGGTGTCAGGTGCGGGATAGCAGCGGCAACCCCCGTGGGGAACGGACCTGCCCATCAAAAGAGGAAACTGCAAGAAACCAGTATTGCTGCCTGCACGAAGGGAGAGAGTGAAACCTCTGCCCTGGCAGTGGGCTAGGAGTGAAATTGCAAGTCTCAATGGGAGTCCCAACAGCAGGAGACTTCAGAGGAAGCAGAGCAGCCTGTGAGTCCAGCACTGGATCAAAGGAGCAGGGAGCACCAGCAGCAGTGAAGAGGGGTCCAGCAGTTCAGAGGAGGAAGAGGCCAATGGCCAGGGGAGACCCTGTGAAGCTATGAGCTCGAGGGGAAAAGGACTGTTAAGGAAAAGTAAGCAGGGAGGCTCAGAGCCCTTCCTGCAGGATGTAATTAACAAGCTGGGGCAGATAGAGGGCAGGCTCTTCCTAGCTGTGGACAAAAGTGCCCAGGACATGGGGAAAATACTCGACAGGATCCAGAGCACCCTATCTGGGCAGGGTGACCGAGGCAGATGAAAGAATAAATAAGAATGAAGGTGATATCCATAGAATCTCTAATAAAATGTAAAAGTTAATAAATGAAAGGGACAGCATTTGGAAGAAGCTGGATGCCCTTGAGAATTATAGCAGGAGGAACAATATTAAAATAGTGGGGCTAAGGGAGGGGGTGGGTTCAGAACCCAGTACGTTTCTTTTGTTAGAAACCTTTAAAGAAATTGCTCGAGACAAAAATTGAGAACAAAGAACATTTATTATAACAACAATGCAAAGTTGGGTGCTTCCCCTTACCCTGAGAATACACACATACACTGGGGCTCACCCAACTTTTATACAGTCAATTTCAGTATCAGAATACCCTCCCCCTTACATTCTTCTGCCCCCTGGATGGGTTTGGCATAGGCAATCCTTCCTGCCTACGTGCAGTTTCAGTATACTTGGAGGACCAGGGGGTATCCTGTTGGTGTCCCTTCATGTTATTGTCCTTATTCACACCTTCCTGATTCTCGGGGCTACAGTCTCTTGGTATGCAGAGTTGGCTCATCCTGTCTAGGGTTGGCTAATTTAATATGTATAAATCTGTGTAAGGTTAACTAATTAGATATGTAGGACTTGGTACTTCTGTCTAGGGCTAGGAGACCCTTATCTGATCCAGACTACCTCAACTTCCTACATTCTATTGTTCCTTACCACTCCTTATCTTAGTCTTATGGTGGCTCTTGTCACAAAGACTAGAAGATTCTTATGTTAATCGTGCTGACTCTGCTTTCCTGCATCCTAATTCCCAAGCTCATCCTGTTTGTACTGGTTACAGCCATTAACTGATGTATGAATTTTAGTTTCCTTCATGTTCATAATTTTAGATCAGTTTTCCCATCTCTCACACTTTCAAACCTGGATCCCTGAGGTGTTAGGTAAGGAGATACTGGGTGAAAGAATAGAAGTGGAGAGAGCACACAGGTCCCTCTTTCCCAAACCTGGTCCTGGACAAAAGCCGTCCTCTGTTCTGGTGAGGCTGTTCCAGTACCAAGACAGGGTAAAAATATTAGGAGAGGCAGCGATTGGGGAAAAGAGAAGGGGATCCCCTCTAGAGTTAGGGGGGAACAAAATCTTTTTCTGCCTAGCTATTAGCTTGGCACTCCTGAAGGCCAGGAAGGCATTTGAAATGGCTAAGAAATTGCTCAAGCAGAAGAAATATGAATGTGTATTGAGGTACCCAGCCACCCTGAAAATATAATTGCCAGAAGGTGCAAATAATTTTTTTACAGATCCGGAAAAAACCCAGGAATATGCCACAGGCTTACCCACATTGTAGACCCTGGAGAGCTCTACAGAGGGCATACAATTCACAAGATTGTGCTGACCAATGACCAGGAAGGCGACCGGCTTCAATCACCACTCCTTCTTTCCCATCCACTACACTATACCCGTTATGGCGAGTGCCATCAATGCAACGAGAAGATCCATCAATAAACCACCTTTCACCCTCCTGTAAAGGCTCATCACTTAAATCCTCTCTAATTTTGGTCTGTAAATCTATTACCTCTAAACATACATGCTTTAACTCATTTATGGTATTGTCAGAATTTGGAGAAACCAAGAAAGCTGCTGGATTGTGTTCTTTATTCGTAATCAGGGTCAAATCATCCCTATCCATTAGGATCGCTTCATATTTTAAAATTCTAGAGTCTGTAAGCCACCTTCCAGCACGTTGTAAGAGAATATTGCAGACTGTGTGAGAGGTGTGAACTATCATCGGGGCACCAAACGTAATCTTTCGTCCTTCCTCAACTAAAATAGCAGTGGCTGCGATGGCTTGCACACATTCTGGCCAACCACGACAAACAGGGTCTAAAACTTTTGACAGAAAAGCAACTGACTGTCTATAGCTTGCCCTCTCTTGTGTTAGTACTCCGGTGGCTACACCTCCTTTCGCATTGGTACATAGGTCAAATGGCTTATTTAGGTCGGGTAAAGCCAACACTGGGGCACTAATAAGGCGCTGTTTCACCAAGTTAAAATCTTTAATCTCTTCCTCTGTCCAGACAACAGCTTCGCCCCCTAGAATCGTGAGTTTATCATAGAGAAATCTGACCAGGCTAGAATAATTTTCAATCCAGATTCTACAGTATCCCACTAAACCAAGGAATTTCCTAAGTTCTTGGGCATTCTTGGGAGGGGGAGTCTGTAGAATACCACGTATCCTTTCTGGACTTATTTTCCTAGTTCCTTGACTTACCAGATGACCTAAGTATTTAACTTCTGATTGAACAAATTGTAATTTGGATTCACTCACCCTGAGACCCTTATTCTCCAGAAAATTCAAAAGTTCAACAGTATACTGTTTAACTAATTCGTACGTTTTTCCCGTAATTAACATATCATCAACATATTGTATCAACTGGCAATTCTCTCTCCGAGAAGCCTCATCTAGTATTTGTTCTAAGACCTGACCTAATAAACTTGGTGATTCTGTAAAGCCCTGTGGAAGGACAGTCCACCGATATTGATTCTTGCGTCCAGTAAAAGAATTTTCCCATTCAAAGGCAAACATGTCTCTGCTCTCTTGCTAACGGACAGGTCCAAAAAGCATCTTTGAGGTCAATCACACTAAACCATTTACTATGGGGATCGATTTTACCCATTATTGTATAGGGATTAGGTACAACCGGGTGACGGGTAAGAATAATTTTGTTCAGCTCCCTCAAGTCCTGCACTAATCGATAGGTACCGTCTGGTTTTTGGACAGGTAAAATTGGGGTATTAAAAGGTGACATACAAGGTTTGAGTATACCATCTTTCACCAACTGGTCAATTACTGGCTGCAGCCCCTTTCGGCCAGCCATAGGAATTGGATACTGTTTTCATCTAATTACTTGCTCAGGATCTTTTAAAGTAACTTGCAGGGGAGGAATATCTAACACTCCTCTATTGCTTCTTTCTGCCCATACTCCAGGATTTATTAGTTCTCGATCTTCCGTGCTTTATACATACAATTGAACCCCGATACCTGATTCCTGTGGTCTGGTGCCGATAGCCAATTGGTCCTGTAAATCTCGTCCTAACAAACAAACTCCAGCTTGGGGAACTAGTAAAATATCCTCTGTTATTACCTTTTCTCCCATTTGTATTCTTACATCTCTTAATACAGGGTCCGTAAAGTCTCTTCCTCCTACTCCTGAAATCATCACTGTCCCCTCTATCTTAACACCCTTGTAAAATACTAGACTGGGCTGCCCCAGAATCTACTAAAAAGGTCATCTTGTCACTGTGGGGTTCTATGCTTAAATTTACCAATGGTTCTCCGTGCAACCCCACAGGGTGTATTGATTGAGAACCGTGACTCCCCTATTCATAATCTGCTTCCATCAGGGCGTAGGATCGCGTCTCCCTGGCTCGCATTGGGCATTCTCTCTTAAAGTGTCCCTCCTTTTTACAATGGTAGCAGACTAATGCTCCTGTTTCCCAATTTCTACCTGGGTCTCCACAGGGACCCGAGAATGGTCGTCATCCCCGGAATCCTCCTCTACTCCTCCCTCTACTCTGGTCTCTACTTGCCCACCCATGGCTCTCCTCCCAACGTCCAGGAGCTGGCACACAATCCCTACCCTTTCCTTGCTGTTCCTCCACGACTCCCTTGACTGCCTGCATCAAAATCTTAGCCTTTCCTTTCTGCTTATCCTCAGACCTCTGGACAAATGCTCTTTGTGCGATCTGTAGAAGCTGGGTTATTCCCTGCTCATGCCAATTCTCAGTCTTCTTCAATTTCCTTCTCATGTCTGGGGCTGAGTTCGTAATGAAACCCGTTAATACTAATTGTTCACCTGCTGGGGATTCTATATCCAGACCCCCATATTGCTGTATGGCCGTGCGCAATCTATTCCGAAATGCAGAGGGGGTCTCCTCGGGACCTTGGGGAACCTCAAATGCTTTCTTAAATTTCTGTCCCTTTGGAACAGATTCCCTGATTCCTTTTATCAGATTAACCCTATATTCTTCCATTAATGTGCGACCATCATTAATATTCTTATCCCAATTTGGTTTCGCCAGGGGAAATTTAGCTTCTCCAGGTATCGCCTCTGGTCCCCCTTGGAATTCCCTATCCCAGACTCTAATCCCTGCCTGGCGAATCATTCCATGCTCATCCAAAGTAAACAATGTTTTAAAGATAGATGTTAACTCATCCCATGTATATATATTTGGTCCTAAAAATTGATCTAATTGTTCAGCACATCCTTGAGGATCCTCTATCAGGGAGATAATTTCTCTCATAAAGTTACGCACCTCCGTACTGGTCAGGGGCACATTTACGAAACCGAGACCCTCTCCCATGGGAACTTCCCGCAGAAGTCTCATCCAGTTAATTTCTGGCTTATTATGTTTAGGTTCCTGCTCTCCGGGAAATGAATCAAAGGGTTCTGCCCTTTCTTCCCGGAGGGTCTCACACTGTTCTGAATTAAAGTCACCTCCCTCTCTTGTCAATAGAGGTGGTAATCTAGTACTTTGTGAACGGGTCATCATACCACCCCTACCTTCTTCTCTTTTCTCTAGCTGTGGGGGAGGAGGGGAAGGTGAAGAAGGGTAGAGCATAGGAAGGGGGGGAAAGATAGGAGCCGGCATAGGAGGAGCATAAGGTGGAGGAAGGGAATGTAACACATCCCATCCTTGTGTTTCAGGGACAAAAGGTTCCTCATCCTTCTTGTCCTTATATTCTTTTTCATTCAAAACCAGTTGATCAACCAATCCACTGAGCCAGCAGGCTAGGCTGCATATTCCCTGTTCTCAAGATTATCTCTTTGGTTTTGATAGAGCCAGATGTTCAATGCCTGGCACATCCAGTCATCCTCGGATCCGAGCTTTGGCCAATATACTGAACTCCCTTTTATCAGACTTTTAACCCATTCCAAACAGAAATACCTGACCATGGTCAGTTTGTCTTTCCCACGGGTTCTCCCTGCACCCCAATCAGATAGCATTAATCCTAATGGACTTTGCTTGGTTATCTGATCTTCCCATCCTTCCTTAGGACTCTCTTCCTTACTACTCACACCTCCCATACTAACAGGTAAGTAAAATTTCTCTTACCGAGATCCAGTAGCTATTTCTAGCGCGCTTCCTTAACGTCCTCTCGTTGTTTGTTCTCAATGCCTCTTCTCGGATATCACTCGCTTCATCCACTGACCAGTCACCCTTCGTCCGTGAGTCCAGCTGAATCAGCTGAGGTGCACCTACCCCCGTCGTCGGGCACTCTGTCAGTGGAGGGAGTGGGATCCCGGATGAGCCCCCATTTGTTAGAAACAGAAGTACCTTCACAGAAATTGCTCGAGACAAAAATTGAGAATGAAGAACATTTATTATACAACAATGCAAAGTTGGGTGCTTCCCCTTACCCTGGGAATACACACACATACTGGGGCTCACCCAACTTTTATACAGTTGATTTCAGTATAGGAATACCCTCCCCCTTACATTCTTTTGCCTCCTGGATGAGTTTGGCATTAGGCAATCCTGTCTGCCTACGTGCTGTTTCTGTGAACTTGGAGGACCAGGGGGTATCCTTTCGGTTTCCTATCATGTCATTGTCTTTATTGTCCTTATTCACAAACCTGCCTTTGTTCTAATTCACATCTTCCTGACTCTCAGGGCTACAATCTCTTCATATGCAGAACTTGCTAATTCTATCTAGGGCTAGAAGACCCTTATCTTATTCAGACTAACTTTACTTCCTACATTCTAATATTTGTTCTTATCCTATTCATACTGGCTTTATTCATTACACATATATCTATACTAGTTTCCTCATCTTCATATTTTTATATCAGTGTTACTCATCTCTCACAATCCTCGCTTTTCTTTTAGATCAGTGTTACTCATCTCTCACAGGTAAAGTCTGGTCAGGGGACTGCCTGCGGTAGTTTTAATAAATAACAAATTTGACCTGTAGGGGGATATAGACAAGCCTTGGACTATAATAACATGGTGGGTTTTTTTTAAATGTTATCTAAATTGTATAAATACAGAAGTTGAGAAAGAGGTTAGACCAAACGAATGAAAAGTTGTAATAGTAGTTTTTCCTGGTGAGCTCAGGAGTTGGGGAAAGGAATTGATGGGTGCTGGTGGCACAACCTGTTGTACAAGGGGTTTCTTGGTAATTAATGAAGGTTATCAACAAAATAGAGGGGGGGGGAGGGAGGTAGTATGGGATTCAGGAGAAGTATGACTGTGAATGTCTTTTGCATTTGGCTTCATGCTGTTATTTGAATTATTGTATTTGCCTCCCCCTTGTTTTTTTTATTTCCTTACTCTCACGGCTCAGGTGGAACAGACCAAAGGTTGGATGGTAAGAGATTGGGGGTGTGGGGGTCGCATTGAGGGAGGGGGTACCTTGGAAAGAACCTGGGGATAATAACTAAGAGAATAAAAGTAGTCTTTTTTAATGTTAATGGCTTAAACAGTCCGGTGAAACGGAAACGGGTCTTGGCATACATTTAAAAAATGGGGGTGGATTTCAAGAGACACACTTAACTGAATGGGAACATCAAAAATTAAAAAGAGAGTGGGTGGGCCAGGTTATATCCTCCTCGTTTGGTTCAAAAGCAAGGGGAGTGGCACTTTTAGTAAGGAAAAGTGTTCCAGTGCAAGTGCTGAGGGTGACTGCAGACAAAATGGGTAGATTCGTAATGGTGCCCTGTCAAATATACTCAGAGTCCTGGACCCTGGTCAGTGTGCACGTTCCCAATTTTGATGATGAAAAATTTATACAGGACATTTCCCTACATTTGGCAGAGGGAAGTGAAAATATTTTGATAGGGGGTGACTTTAATTTATGCCTGGATGTTGTATTGGACAAATCCACAAAACGTATAACTAGGACTAGAGTGGTGAAAGCCACCATTGACTGTAGGAGGGAGTTGAATTTAATAGATGTGTGGTGTAGAATGCATCCAAGAGAGAGAGACTCGAAACAACATGACTCCTACTCTAGAATAGATTTCTTTTTGGCTTCAGCCCATTTAGAGGGTAGGATCATGGAAGCCAAGTACAGAGTGAGACTCCTCTCTGAGCACTACCCCCTGATCTTGACTATAGACTTGCCAGATAAGCAGGACATGGCATATAGGTGGCATCTTAACACTTTGCTATTGAAAAATCCAGAGTTTTGTCGCTTTATAAGCTCTCAAATAACTCAGTTTTGTAAGGACAACTGCCCCTCTACTCCAGATAAATTTCTTCTATGGGTCACCCTCAAGGTGTACTTGAGGGGTCAGATAATTGGATATACAAAGGTCGTCAAGAAAAAATTATATGACGGAAGTGGAGGAACTGGAAAAGGATATTACCCAATTAGAGATGGACTTTCAGGAATTAGGCCTAGAGGACCATTACAGAGCTCTCATAAACAAGAAAATGGAATATAACATGCTTCAGGGGTTTAGTATGGAAAGGCTATTATGAGGTTGAGACAAAAATATTATGAGTTTGGGGAGAGAGCACATAAGCTACTCGCTTGGCAGTTGAAGGCAGAACAAGCCTCTAGAGCAATTAATGCAATACGAATGGGGGATAGACAGGTCTTGTACAAACCAAAGGAAATTAATGAGATCTTCAGGGAATTTTATGAAGGATTATATAAATCTGAATTGTCTGGGGACCTCAATCAAGAGGACGAGTTCCTGGCCAGATTAGACCTCCCCTGCCTGAACCCAGAGGATCAGGCAGGATTAGATCTTCCTTTTACTGAGGAAGAACTGGGTAAAGCATTGAGTGTGCTGCAAATAGGCAAGTCTCTGGGGGAGGATGGGTTCCCACCTGAGTTCTATCGAGAATTTAAGGACTTACTAATGTCTCTGTATATGGAGGTGGTAGACCAAGCTAGGGAAACAATCTTTTGTGGTGGCAATTGTTAAGATGATTTTGAAGAAGGGTAAGGATCCACTTATGCCCTCTTCCTATGGGTCAATTTCTCTGCTGAATACTGATTACAAGATCCTAGCCAAAGCCTTGGCAAATAGATTGGCATTGCATTTTCCAAAATTCCAAACAAGGATCAGACAGGCTTTGTGCAGGGAAGACAGGCAGCAGATAATATTGGCAGATTGCTGAGTGTTATGCATCTGGCACAATCTAGAAATGAGAAGGGTCTGCCCATCTCCTTGGATGCAGAAAAGGCCTTCGATAGACTGGAGTTGGAATTTTTATTCAAGGTGCTGGAGAAGGCAGGATTGGGACCAATTTTTCAAAATTGGATTAGGGTGCTATATCACGTGCCCAAGGTGAAAGTTGTAACCAATGGGCAGGTCTCTCCAGCCTTCCCACTTACCAGATCTAGTAGGCAAGGGTGCCCACTCTCACCGGCTCTCTTTGTGCTGGCTATAGAACTGTTGGCAGAAACCATTTGGCAAGATCCAGACATCAAAGGTTATAGAGTGGGCCAGGAGGAACACAAAATTAACTTGTTCACTGACGATGTACTGATATATTTTACAGACCCTGCGACTTCCTTGCCGAGGCTGCACGATGTACTGGAGGACTATGGGGAACTTTCTGGATACAAGATCAATTGGGATAAGAGTGAGGTGATATCACTCACTGAGGGCAATTATAATCAATTTAAACGAATTAGTAGTTTAAAGTGGCCACAGAAGGGGATCAAATACCTAGGATTTAATATTGATAGTGACTTGAATAATTTATATGTTAAATTATGCCCCCCTGCTGAGAAGAGTCGACAAGGACTTAAAGAGGTGGATCCCCTGTCTAAAACTCTGGTAGGGAGGGTCAACTGCATCAAAATGAATGTGTTGCCAAGATCCAATATCTTTTTCAAACATTGCCTGTGCCGATACCCCAGGGTTTCTTCAAACAGTTATCACATATTGTTAGGAGGTTTCTTTGGAATGGTAAGGTACCAAGGGTCTCTATGGAAAAATTAACATGGGACTATAGTCTAGGCAGATTGGGATTGCCAGACTTCAAAAAATATTATTATTGGCTCAGTCGAGATGCATCGCCTCCCTTTTTCAGGGAGCAGATGTACCATCGTGGGCACAAATTGATCTGCACCTGGTGGGTGAGAAGATAGCAGAGGATTTTATTTATAAATGGGACATTAAATTGTTGACAGGGAAGAAGTACAGCCCAATATTAAAACAAGTGATTGATTAATATCTGGGCCAAAACTAATCAGTATTTGATATTAAGATGGGGCTTTCAACAAAAACGCCCTGGACTCCAAATAAATTAATACCACTGACAGTGGGTAACAAGCTTCTGGACATCTGGCTCCATAATGGAATCAGGTGTACAGAGGACTGTTACGAGCAAGGGCAATTAATGTAGTTTGAACAGCTTAAAAATAAATATGATTTACCGAATAAAACATTCCACTGCTATCTTCAAATAAGGTCTTTTCTACGGGACGTATTAGGTTCAGGTATGGTCCTACCTCATTGCAGTAGCATAGAGGCCCTGAATCGAAGGGAGATCGGCAAGAAATTTATTTCAGCAATGTATTAGCTGTTCCAGTCAGAGGGACCCAAACCGGGCCTTCATAGGTCGAAAGAAAGATGGGAGTCAGACTTGGGTATTACAATTGATGAGAGGTGCTGGTCCGACCTGTGCCAGGAAAGTATGACCACGGTCGTTAATGCAAGGTACAGGCTGGTCCAGTATAATGTTTTGCACCAGTTGTACATAATACCACAGAAAATCCATAGATCAAAGCAAGAACTTCCAGACAAATGCTTCAGGTGTGGTGTTGCAGCCGGAATGTTTGTACTGCAACCTGGTCGTGTGCCAAGGTGAGGCCCTTTTGGGTGGATCTAGACCAAGTTTTGGAAAAAATTATAAGTAAACAGTTCCCTCAGGACCCAGAGGTGTTCCTGCTGGGGAATATAATGGACATAAGGCTAACAATGAAACTGTCCAAATTTCAAATCCAATTTGTGTTAATCGTATTGCCAGTGACCAAGAACTGCATTGTGGTGACTTGGAAGTCTGACTCTTTTCTCAGTATCGAGCGATGGAACAAGGAAATGCAAAGTTGCGTTCCCCTGGAGAAAATAATTTTTAAAATAACAAGTACAGCACCTTTCGGAAGATTTGGCAACCATACATGCACTACATGGGTGCATGGAAGTGATTGTTCTATCGTTCCCTGCTGCGGCTCCCTCTCTCCTGCACTGATCCCGATCAAGGAAAGTCAAGAATGAGCATCGAACCGGAAGCCGTCTGTTGAGCCATGATAGTCCCTGTTTCTTTTCTTGTTCCTTTTGATTATTTGTACTCTTATTCATTTCCTTAATATTAGTGTTCGTTATTGTTATCGACATTGGAGTATGAATGAATTGTTTTGTATTATAGGTGGGGGGAGGGGTGGGCAATGACGTGGGGTTGTATATATAGTCATAGAGAAAAGGAATACATGTACATGTATAGGAGATTGTGAACTGCCATCACTGGCAGGTCGTGGATTATGACTACAAGCCTGTATGAAAAATTGTAAATAAAATATTTTTAAAAAATGAACTCGATAGAGGACTGCCCAAATTTGCCCTTGGCAGGGTTCAAAGTTAGCCCGAACTCCTGTAGGTGATGGCACAGTAAATAGATACTGTGGGAGCTCTTTGTGGGAGTGGCTGGTGACAAGTATGTGGTCCAAGTATATGAAAAGGAAGTCCATGCCATGCCCCGCTGGAATGTTTGTGCAGCATTTTTGAGCTCAAAAGGCATTCTCAAAAATTCAGAGGCCAAGTGGTGTGTTGATGGTGATCTTGGGCACATCCTGTGGATTTACAGGTGGTACCCACGCACCAAGACAATTTTAGAAAATAACCTGGCCCCATGAAGATTAGCTGTAAAGTCAAGTATATGGGGCACAGGGTAGTGGTCTGCAGTGGTAGTGGTCTGCAGTGGTAGCATCGTTGAGACACTTGTAATCCCTGCGAGGTCTCCAGCCTCCTATGGCTTTGAACACCATATGTAGTGGGGAAGCCCATGGGCTATCAGACCTGTGAATGATTCCAAGTTCCTCCATTTTGTGGAACTCTTGTTTTCCAAGCCACAACTTGTTGGGTGACAGCCCTTGGGTTCGGGCATGTAGAGGAGGTCCTTGGGTGAGGATGTGGTGTGCAACACCATGTTTGGGTGTTGCAGTGGAGAACTGGGGAGTGACAATGTCCGGAAACTCCACAGGAAGTTTGGTGAATTCGTTGTTTGAGTAGTCCACGGCATCTTGGTGCAGGGTGGGTCATTTGGCTTTTCAAAGGCAGGAAGTCTGGAACTTTGTGGTGTTCACCAACTAGTGCTCTTTTAAGTCCACCATCAGCGAGCGGGCTCTGAGGAATTCGGCACCCAGCAACGGCTAGGACATAGCAGCAAGAATGAAGTTCCATGTGAACTTATTGTTGCCAAATTTCAGGGGTATAGTCCATGTGCCGTACATACAAATCAAATGTTATTCACTGCAGTGAGCACTAGAGCCGCGTTCCTGGTATGGGTGTCAAAGCCTGAAGGAGAAGGACATAGGTTCCATTTTATTATGATCTGACTGATGCAACCAGAACAGTGTTTCTCTGGACCACATTATTTATTTAATTTTAAACATACAGCAGTGTAACATGTCCTTTTGGCCCTTGAGCTCATGCCACCCAATTACACCCAGTTAACCTGCAAAGCCCCTGTATGTTTGGAGGGAACACCCAGAGGAAACCCATGTAGACATGTGGAAAACAGGGCATCTCAGAGCCTGCAGGAAGAAGCTATTTCCCAGCCTGGCAGCCCTGATTTTGATGGTCTGATATCTTCTATCAGATGGAAGTGGATGAAAGATGCCGGCAGTTGGAGAAACTCGGCAGTTCAGGCATTATCAGTGGGAGATAACTGTGAGTGCTTAAGGCCAGAACCCCTCATCGAGGCTTGATAAAGTGGTTTGGCTCAAAACGTTGACCATTCAGCAGATGGTGTTTAGCTCCAGACTCCAGCAGTCTCTGGTGTCTTGGGTTTTTTTCAAGTTAAGTTCATTGTCATCTGATTTTATCAGGACAACCCAACAAAAGCATTCTACAGTCCTCTGTGCAAAACGCAGACACACAACCAGGCATCACACACACAGAGACAAACTATACATATGCAGGATAAGAATTTTATCTGTACAAATAAATAATTTTGTACAAATGAGAGTCTCGGATAGTTAGTGTGAGCAGTTCACTATCCAAGGGAAGAAGCTGTTCCTCAGCCTGGTGGTGCTGACTCTGGTATTCCTGTACCTCTTCCTTGATGGGAGCAGCTGAAAGATGCTAAGTGTAGGGTTGAAGGGGTCCTCAATGATTTTGTGCATTGTCTTCAGACAATGATCCTGGTTGATCACATCGGGGGGGGGGGTGGTGAGGGAGACTCCAGTGATCTTCTCTGTCACTCTTATGGTCCTGTGGATTGACCTCATCCATTTCTCTGCAGCAACCATACACACTGTGATGCAGCCAGCCAGAACAGTCGACAGAGCTCCTGTAGAAGATTGATGTAATGGTGGCCGATAACTTTGCAGTCTTCCCATGAACTGCAGTCACTGTTGCCCCTTCCTGACAAGCGAGGAGATGTTGAATATACACGATAGGTCCCTAGTTAAGTGAACACCAAGGAACCTGGTGCTCCACTCAATGCTAAGCACCTTCTTCACCACCCTGTCCACCTGAGTCACCACTTTTCAGGGTACTCTGTCTCTGTACCCCCCAGGTCATAAGAATCTCCCCAGGGTATGACCATTTTTACAGAAGGTAGAGGAGCATCAACATTTATAGACACTGAAAAGACCAATTGAGTTCCTGCACCATTTATTCAATGTTTTTACTTTTATCAAAACCAGAACACACAGGCTGAGAGATTGTTGAAAGGTGTCCTGTAACCTTGGGTCTCTCATAAATAAAAGGAGTGAATGAGATTTCTGATTTATTGTCAGAGAACATACATGACATCATGCAGGCCAGGCAGAATTACCACTAAACAGTAGTGCAAAAAAAAAGCACAATCTGCAATAATTACAAAATCTCTGTATTTTTACTTTATATGTTTGGTATTGCCAGACCAATAGTCTGGAGACATGCTGTTACATCTAGTTGTATATGTACAGACAGATGATAATGATCTGAACTTGTATTCGAGTGCAGAGAAAGTGGACTTGTCTCTGGGACATTATCGCAGTCTACCACACAACGCAAATGGGGAGTCACAGAAACCTTCAGAGGCGTATACCTCAGACAGTGCTGAGACGCTGCTGATGCCCGAGAGGTCCTCCAACCCAAATCTTCCCCATCCCCTCAACCTTCTCCACCCCTCCTCCCACCTACCCCTCCTCTCCACCTCCTCCTGCCACCCACCCCCTCCTCTCAGCTCCTCCCACCCCACTCCCCATCCCCTCAGCCTTCTCCAACCCATACCCTCCACTCAGCCTTCTCCTCCCACCCACCCTCACACAATCCCCTCAGCCTTCTACTCCCCCCACCCCCTCCCCCTAGTCTTCTCCTCTCACCCACCCACTCCATTCAGCATTCTCCTCCCATTCACCCCATCCCCTCAGCCTTCTCCCAACCCACTCCCCGTCCCTTCGGCCTTCTCCTCCCACCCACTCCTCCCCCCCTTTGGCCTCTGCCCACCCACCCCTTCACAGCCTTCTCCTCACCCTCCCCTCCTTCAACCCTGTCCTCCAAACCACCCCACACCCCTCAGCCTTATCCTACCCCCATCCACTCCCCTCAGCCTTATCTTACCCCCATCCCCTCCCCTCAGCCTCCTCACCCACCCCTGCTCCCCTTTCCTCGGCCTTCTCCTCCCATCCACCCCCCTACCTTCAGGCTTCTCCTCCCACCCATCTCTTCCCCCTGACCTTCTCCTACTACCAAACCCCTCCCCTCAGCCTTCTCCCATTCACCCCATCCCCTCAGCCTTCTCCCAACCCACTCCCTATACCCTTGGCCTTCTCCTCCCACCCACTCCTCCCTCCCCTTGGCCTCCGCCCACCCACCCCCCCACAGCCTTCTCCTCGCCCTCCCCTACCCTCAACCATGTCCTCCAACCAACCCCACACCCCTCAGCCTTATCCTACCCCATCCCCTCCCCTCAGCCTTATCCTACCCCATCCCCTCCCCTCAGCCTTATCCTACCCCCACCCCCTGCTCCCCTTCCCTCGGCCTTCTCGTCCCACCCACACCCTACCTTCAGGCTTCTCCTCCCACCCATCCCTTCCCCCTGACCTTCTCCTACTACCCAACCCCTCCCCTCAGCCTTCTCCTCCCATTCACCCCCTATCCCCTCAGCCTTCTCCCAACCCACTCCCTATCCCCTCGGCCTTCTCCTCCCACCCACTCCCCCCTCCCCTTGGCCTCTGCCCACCCACTCCCCCCTCCCCTTGGCCTCCGCCCACCCACCCCTCCCCTTGGCCTCCACCCACCCACCCCTCCACAGCCTTCTCCTCACCTTCCCCTACCCTCAACCCTCTCCTCAACCCTTTCCTCCAACCCACCCCTCAGTCTTATCCTACCCCCATCCCCTTCCCTCAGCCTTATCCTACCCCCATCCCCTCCCCTCAGCCTTATCCATCCCCACCCCTCAGCCTCCTCACCCACCCCCTGCTCCCCTTCCCTCGGCTTTCTCCTCCCACTTACCCCCTCCCCTCAGCCTTCTCCTCCCACCCCAATCCCCATCCCCTCAGCCTTCTCCTCCCACCCCACTCCCCATCCCCTCAGCCTTCTCCTCCCACCCCACTCCCCATCCCCTCAGCCTTCTCCTCCCACCCCACTCCCCATCCCCTCAGCCTTCTCCTCCCACCCCACTCCCCATCCCCTCAGCCTTCTCCTCCCACCCCACTCCCCATCCCCTCAGCCTTCTCCTCCCACCCCACTCCCCATCCCCTCAGCCTTCTCCTCCCACCCCACTCCCCATCCCCTCAGCCTTCTCCTCCCACCCCACTCCCCATCCCCTCAGCCTTCTCCTCCCACCCCACTCCCCATCCCCTCAGCCTTCTCCTCCCACCCCACTCCCCATCCCCTCAGCCTTCTCCTCCCACCCCACTCCCCATCCCCTCAGCCTTCTCCTCCCACCCCACTCCCCATCCCCTCAGCCTTCTCCTCCCACCCCACTCCCCATCCCCTCAGCCTTCTCCTCCCACCCCACTCCCCATCCCCTCAGCCTTCTCCTCCCACCCCACTCCCCATCCCCTCAGCCTTCTCCTCCCACCCCACTCCCCATCCCCTCAGCCTTCTCCTCCTACCCCACTCCCCATCCCCTCAGCCTTCTCCCACCCACCACTACTCAGCCTTCTCCAAACGCGCACGCGCAGAACCCGGAGGTAGAGCGGGAAGGCGGTGCGCATGCGCAGAGGAGACAGGCGGCTCCAGAGGATTGGCAGCAGGAAGGAACCGAGCGGCAACTCCATCGGCATTGAGGCCACTCCTGCCCGAGATCAGTCGCCGCGATTCCCCGGAAACTGTCGCTTCGGGTCAGTCCCAGCACCAGGGTCCGAGAACGTTCCTGCACCTGGCTCAGGATGGGGTGGGGTGGGGTGGGGGGAAGGGGAAGGGAAAGGGAAAGTACTGTTGCGCAGGCGCGTTGTGGATCACCAAGCAGAATGGATGGGTTTCTGGCTCAAAGGAATTGTGGGTAAAGTAGCAGCCATGGGTGATACTAGCAGCGCCCCCGCCGCCAGGAAGGAAAGCGAGTCTGGGCGAATAGGCAGAGTAATTGGGAACCGGGTGAGGTCATTTCACTGAAGATGATGAGGTTCTCCAAAAGTTGTTGTTGAAAGAATGTAAAATACTTTTACTGGAGAAACTGAGCAGGTCGCGCAGCGTCTCCAGGAGGCTCAGGGACATCACCAACATTTCTGCCCAGAGCCCTGCCCCAAGGTGTGAGCAAAAAGTAGATAGGCGCCAGAATCCAAAATTTGGGGGAGGAGATGCGTGGAAGAAGGAAGGGGATAAAATAGGAGAGAGGTGATGACGAAGAGGTTCTCTGGATGGAAAGAGAAGGGGGTGGGGAGCTGGAGGAAATTAAACAAGTTGGGAATGAGAGAGAGGAAAGTGTCCTAATGGAAAATGGAGAAGGTGATAGTGATGCAATCTGGTTGGAGAATGGTTCCTTTATTGGAACAGTCCTGAACCAAAGGGCATGTTTTAGAATAAGAGTTCTGTCCAGGGATCCAGTCTCTGTCCACAGATGCTGCCTGAGGCATTGAGTATTTCCAGTATTTTCTCTGTTTCGGGAAAGTCCAAAACTGGGGGTTGTTGGGGTGGGGGGGGGGGGGGGGGGAAGGAAGAAACCATTTAGGACTGCAATGAGAATCTTCGAATTGTGGAACTTCCTGCCACAGAAAATTGTTGAGGCTGGTTCATTAAATAAATTCAAAAGGGGGGTGGATGTGGCCCTATTGGCTGAAGGGATGAGGGATACTGAGAGGAAGCAGGAATATACACTTGATGGGCTGAATGGCTTCCTACTGCATGTATTTACTAGGTTTCTGTGAGAATAACATGATTTTATTTGAATTGTTAGACCGTACCTCTTGATATCTTTGTAACATCCTTTTACAGAGGAAGAAAAGAGGATTTTACTTTCCAAAAACAAGGTTGAATTTAAGCCTGAAAGAACATGTCAGATTCTTTCGTTCAAGTATCTGAATTAACTGCAAACAAGCTTTTCTTCCACCTTTCTCTCTCATCACAACTTCCTCTATTCCAGAGCTACCCAGCGTTTCCACAGTCAAACCAGGTAATGGAAGGCCCTCATCCGTGAATCATTCTGGGGTAATTTCCCAATTCATCTTCAAATATCCACAGACTTGCTTATAGATTCCTGTGAAAGACATCACCCCTATCAGCGACACAGTTAGCTCAGCAGCTCACGCGATGGTATTATAGTGTCGACAATACAGGTAGCAATCTGGCAGTGTATGTAAGGAGTTTGTCCAAACTCCCCATGTCTGTCTGGGTTTCCCCTGGGTGCTCTGAATTCATTATACTTTTTAAAAATGTACAGTGTTTGTAGTTTAAATTTTTTTTAGACATAAAGCACGGTAATTGTTCCTTTCGGCCCACGGGCCTGTGCCGCCCAATTACACCCAGTTACCTACAACCCCTAGTATGTTTCAAGTGGTCGGAGAAAACCAGAGCCCCCATGGAAAACCGGAAGACATGGGGAAAATGTAGAAACTCTTTACAGGCAGCACGGGATTTGAACCTTGATCCCGATCATTAGTTCTGTAACAGCGTTGTGGTAACTGCTATGCTAACCGTGCCACCCCAGTCTCTTCACCCACTCCAAAGCATCTACCTCCCTCCTGTGATGAGGCAACCAGAACTGAATGCAACGCTCTCTTCGCAATGTCATCCCTCCAGACTCTTCAGTATTGGCTGATATTAACAAACTCCATGACTGGTTCTTTCCCATTGCTGTTCACGTCAGTGGATAAGAAGGGAAAACTGGCGATCGAGATACATACACAAGAACTAACATACACGTCTCTCTTTGAAGGGAGTTCTGTGAGACATTTCTTACTGTTCCCCCTCTGGAATCCTCT
This sequence comes from Narcine bancroftii, assembly GCF_036971445.1. Lineage (NCBI taxonomy): Eukaryota > Metazoa > Chordata > Chondrichthyes > Torpediniformes > Narcinidae > Narcine > Narcine bancroftii. The sequence goes on along the minus strand of NC_091469.1, from coordinate 316,087,335 downwards.
GCTCTAATCACCATCTGCAGACTTTCTTGTTTAACTCCATTCAAGCTGCTCCTCTGCGGTCTGTTCGAGGAACCTCCACCCTGAATTGGGTTTCCTTTCCGGATGATACAATGATGGGAGGAGGGGCGGGTAGTGTTGAGGAAGTGTTTAGACAGGTTGGAAAATTGGGCAAGGAAATGGCAAATGGAGTGCAGTGCAATGTATTATTATGCATTTTGGTGGAAGGAATAAAGGGCATGGTCTTTTAGAAATCAGAGGAACTTGCAAGACTCCCTAAAGGTGAAATTGCACGTAGAGTCAGTGCGAAGGTACCAGAGAACATTATGGCACAGAAACAGGCCCTTTTGGCCCTTCTAGTCTGTGCCGAACTTTTTTTTTCCCCTATGTCTCACTGACCTGCACCCAGTTCATATGGGTTTTGGTGGAAGGAATAAATTAAATAGAAAATTCAGCACCGTAACAGGGTAATTCAGCCCGACGAGTCTGTGCTGTCCAAATTACACCCAATTAACCTACATCCTGATACTTTTTTTTGTGTGAAGGGTGGGGGGAAACTGGATCCCCTGGAGTAAACCAACACAGACACAGATTGACAAACAGCATGGTCCATTCCTGATTGGTGGGGGTGTAAAGGTGTTGCACTAATCGCTACGCTAACCCTAAAGATGTGGACTTTTATAAATCAGAGGTGTAGAGGGTCTTGGGAGTTTTCGTGCAAGGCTCCCTAAAGGTGAACTTGCACATAGAACATTGCAGCACGCAAATAGGGCCATTTGGCCCTTCTAGACTGTGCAAACCATTTTTTTGCCTGGTCCCACTGACCTGCACCCAGTCCCATAGCCCTCCATTACCCCTCCCATCCATGTACCTGTCCAAATTTCTCTCAAATGTTAAAAATGTGCCTGCATTCACCACTTCAGCTGGAAGCTTGTTCCACACCCCCACCATTCTCTGTGTGAAGATGTTCCCCCTCATGTTGCCGCTAAAACTTTTCCCATTTCACCCTTTATTATCTCTGATTTGACTTGCCTATCCCTCAGTGGGAAAAAAAAACTGTCTACATTTACTCTGTCGATCCCCCCTCATAATTTTAAACATCTCCATCAAATTTCCCCTCATTCTTGTAAGGTCCAGGGAATAAAGTCCTAACCTGTGTAACCTTTCCCTGTAACTCAGTTCCTGAAGTCCAGGCAACATCCTAGTAAATCTTCACTGCACTCTTTCCAACTTAATGATATCATTCCTGTATTTAGGGTGACCAAAACGACACTACTACAAATGGCCTTCCCAATGTCTTGTACAACTTTACCATAAAATCCCAGCTCCAGTATTCAGTGCTTTGATTTATGAAGGCCAAGATGCCAAAAGCTCTCTTTAAATTCCTATTCACCTGTGACGCCACTTTCAAGGAATTATGCATTCTCAGATCCCTCTGTTCAACCAGTCTCCTCAGTGCCCAACCGTTTACCATGTATGTCCTACCTTGGTTTCCCCTTCCAAAATGCCACACCTCACACTTGTCTGCATAAAATTCCATCTGCCATTTTTCCAGCTGGTCCAGATCCCTCTGCAAGCTTTGAAAACCTTCGCTGTCCACAATGCCTTCGATCTTTGTGTCATTTACAAACTTGCTGATCCAATTTACCACATTATCATCCAGTTCATTGATATAGATGATAGATAAAGAATGGTCCCAGCACTGATCCAGCCATTGTTGAATCCAGTTCACTATTTCACCATGAATTCCTAGCATCTGAACCTTCCTGACTTGCCTCCCATGTAGAGACCATGTTCACAACATCCACAGCCTTTCCTTTGTCAACTTTCCTGGTAACCTCCTCGAAAAAGAAGGGTTAAACATGACCTACCATGCATAAAGCCATGTTGACTATCTCTAATTAGTCCATGGTTATTCAGATAATTGTATATCCAATTTCTTAGAACTACTGATGTCAGGCTCACCAGCCTATAATTTCCAGGGTTACTTTTGGGGCGTTTTTTTAAACAATGGAATGACACAAGCTATCCTCCAATCCTCTGGCACCACACCCATGACTAAGGACATTTTTTGGACTATTTTATTTATCATTTGCATCAATACAAACATTAACTTGAATGAAAATAATAACTTGTACAAAATGATACAATAATCTGTTCTATTTTTCTCCCCTCCCCTACCCCCAAGAAAGAAAACAGAAAAGGAAAACACCTAAATCTATAAATTAATCATTATTATCATAATTAATTTTTACTATTTTTTAGTTAATTATCACTTGAGAGAGGCAGGTAAAGTGGATGATGTGGATCGACTTTTATTCAAAAAATCCATATACGATTCCCAAATCTTATAAAAACTCACGATCTGATTCTTTGAACTATAAGTATTTTTTTCTAATGGTCTACAATCTTGGATTTCAGTATTCCATCTCTTTATTGTTACAAAATTCTCTGTTTTCCACGTTATTGCTACACATTTCTTTGCTGTTGTTATTGCTAGGCCTCAGAATTTTTTCTTGCTATTTATCCAACTTCAATTTTGTATCTGCCTCCTATATATTTCCAAGTAGAAATATTCTCAGATCTTTTTGTATCTTTATCTTCATAATTTGTTCTAGTAATATATTCAAATCCTTTCAGAACCCTTCCACTTTTAAATAGGACTAAACCGAATGTAAATAAGTCCCTATTTCCTTATTACATCGGAAACACATCAGAATAATTGGAATTGTCCATTTAATTTATATGGAGTATAATATAATTGATGTATAACAATATATTGAACCATTTGATATCTAACATTAATCGTATTTGTCACACTCTCGACACAATATAGACCATATTTCCTCGAGTTTGTATATTTAAATCTTTTTCCCATTGTTGTTTTGATTTATATATGTCCTTTTCCCCATAGTATCTTGCAATTTTATACATATTATTAATAAATTTCTTAATAAATGTATCTGTAATTAAATATTCAAATTGACTTTGTTCCGGAAGTCTCAAATTCACACCCAATTTCTCTTTTAAATACGATTTAAGTTGATAATATACAAAACTTGTATTATTTTGTATGTCATATTCCTCTTTTAATTGTTCAAAAGTCAAAAAAGATCTTAAAAATCCATCTTTTATCCTCTGTATACCTTTTCTGTACCAGCTATCAAATAAAAAATTATTCAAATTAAAAGGAATAAGCTGATTTTGTCTAAACATAATTTTGGGTATTTGATAATTTTTAATTCGATTCTCCACATGGATTCCATTCCGTATCATTGATAAATGCTTTAAAATCGGTACTATTTTCCCTTTCAACAAATCACTGTTCCACGTACAAAAAAATTGGTCTGGGATAATTTCTCCAATTTTAATTATTTCAATCTGAACCCAAGCTGTTTCCTCACCAATTTGATAATGGGAGGATAAAAATCTAAATTGAGCTTCTTTATAATAATTTTTGAAATTTTGTAATCTTAGTCCTCCTTGTTCAAATTTCCAAGTTAGTTTTTCAAATGCAATTCTTGGCATTTTACCTTTCCAGATAAATTCTCATTTATTTTTATTCAAACTCTGGAAATAAATTTCCGGTACTGAAATGGGTAATGATTGAAACAAATATTGTATTCTTGCAAAAATATTCATCTTAATACAATTTACCCATCCTTTTAAACTTATTGATAAATCTTTTCATCTCTTTAAATCCTCGTCTATAACTTTTAATAGTGGTAAATAATTTAACTTAAATAAATTATTTAAATTTCTATCAATTTTTATTCCTAAATATTTAATAGTTTCTTTTTGCTACTTAAACTTAGCCTTTTTTTTTACGTTGTGTATAATCCACATCAACCTAGGCATCACTTCACTTTTATCAACATTAACTTTATAATCAGATACTAATCTGTACTCTGTTAATCTTACATTCTTCTTCTTTGGCTTGGCTTCGCGGACGAAGATTTATGGAGGGGGTAAAAAGTCCACGTCAGCTGCAGGCTCGTTTGTGGCTGACAAGTCCGATGCGGGACAGGCAGACACGGTTGCAGCGGTTGCAGGGGAAAATTGGTTGGTTGGGGTTGGGTGTTGGGTTTTTCCTCCTTTGCCTTTTGTCAGTGAGGTGGGCTCTGCGGTCTTCTTCAAAGGAGGTTGCTGCCCGCCAAACTGTGAGGCGCCAAGATGCACGGTTTGAGGCGTTATCAGCCCACTGGCGGTGGTCAATGTGGCAGACACCAAGAGATTTCTTTAGGCAGTCCTTGTACCTTTTCTTTGGTGCACCTCTGTCACGGTAGCCAGTGGAGAGCTCGCCATATAACACGATCTTGGGAAGGCGATGGTCCTCCATTCTGGAGACGTGACCCATCCAGCACAGTTGGATCTTCAGCAGCGTGGACTCTATGCTGTCGACCTCTGCCATCTCGAGTACTTCGACGTTAGGGATGAAAGCGCTCCAATGGATGTTGAGGATGGAGCGGAGACAACGCTGGTGGAAGCGTTCTAGGAGCCGTAGGTGGTGCCGGTAGAGGACCCATGATTCGGAGCCGAACAGGAGAGTGGGTATGACAACGGCTCTGTATACGCTCATCTTTGTGAGGTTTTTCAGTTGGTTGTTTTTCGAGACTCTTTTGTGTAGTCTTCCAAAGGCGCTATTTGCCTTGGCGAGTCTGTTGTCTATCTCATTGTTAATCTTACATTAATCACAGACCAATCTCACTTCTCAATCCTCCAAGTTCACTGGTTGCAGGCAATTCTTACACTGTGCACAGAATTTAACATTTATAAAGTTCACCAGGCTTTAGTGCTTGAAAGGTAAATGGTTACTGCTCAGGAAGGTTCTTGTCGGTTTTCAGAGAGAGATTTGTTGTTCCAGGACACCCACAACTGATTTACTTCTATTAGTCACTTCAGTGTCTTGCTCACGAAACTTTCCCCCTCAGGGTTCTCCAGATGATAACCTTTTTCTTTCAGGTCACCACAGAGGCCTTTTTTTTCTCTTATTCCAAGTGAAACATTAGACAGCCAGTCCTCTCTTCTTTCATGAACTATAAGGGCTTTGACCAGGCTGTACTAAGCACTCGCAACCCATCTTCCAAATGGGGTTTTACACAAACTTGCCAGCTTGTCCTGCTCCAGTTCCAGTTGCTGCTGCTGACGTAGAACTGATATCTCTCTCTCTCTCTCACACACGCACAGAGAGAAAGCCTGTTTTACTCCCTCTGCTTGCAAAACCACAAGACCCTCTTAGAACAGCAAGTTTCACTGCAGACAATCTGCGGCTCTTTCATCTGTTGCCTTTTTGTAAACAACAATCCATTAGTGAAGTCTCTTGGGCACTCTCCAAAGCTTTTGCAAAGATTGTTGGCCCCAACATGTCTAGCATGAGCAGAGGTCCAGTATTTTAAATAAGTTCTGTTTCAAAGTGTTTGCATGTGACCTACACTAAAATTCTTATTTTCAACTATACTCTCTCCACATTTTTTAACTTTTTCTGTTAATAACATCAATGATTGCTGGAAATTCTCCATATAGTTTTTAATTTCAGCTGTAAATGCATAAGACTCTCATTTTCCCCACCTTTTTGGCTATAATTCCTCATTCTAAACGTATTTCTTTTTCCTTTTCTTGTTCACTGGAGCTGGAAGCCTCTAGTGTCTTTTTTAAAGTTGGGTCAATTTTTTTGTGATCTGCGCATGCACAAGGAGTCACACATGTGCAGAGCCACTTCATCACTCATAACAGGTGGCCATTGTCAGGGGAGGCCTTGTACAGCAATGTCCAAGGTCTCCCCAGCTCCTGGCTTGTCTCCACGGGGAATTACCTTCCAGACAGCTCCAGGATCCTTCTTCAAAGTAGGCCTTGTTCAGCTTCTTGTGCAGTTTCAACTTTTTTTCTTTCTTTGGTGCCATTTTAAATTACTTTCCAAGTCTTCTAACACTTTTTCCTTCTGTTATTTTTTTTTAACCTTTTTAAACCTTTTTTAACTCATTTTTTTTTACTTTTTGGAGGAGAGTAGGGATTTGCATTCTAACCTCACGTGGCACACCCCCCCACTATTTTATATATTTCTGCTAGAGCCCTGCAATTTCTACACTTGCCTCCCTCAAGGACTGAGGGAATATCTTATTAGGCCCTGGGGGTTTATCCACCCTTAATTGCTTAATAACAGCAAGTACTTCCTCCTCTTCAATCTGTATAGGTTCCACTCCCTCACTGCTTGTTTTCCTTTCTTCCCATGACTCTGTGCCCTTTTCCTGAGTGAATACTGATGCAAAAAAAATGAAGATTTCCCCCATCTCTTTGGCTCCAACCAAAGCCAACCACTCAGAACTTCAAGGGGACCAATCTTGATCCTTACTATCCTTTTGCTCTTAATATACCTATAGAAACCCTTAAGATTTTCCTTCACATTGTTTGCCAAAGGAACCTTGTGTTTTTTTAGGCTCCTTGATTTCTGGCTTGAGTTTTTCTTGCATTTTTTTTATACTCCTTAAATACCTCATTTGCCTATACCTGTTGTATACCTCTCTCTTCTTCTGAACCAGGATCCCAATATCTCTTGAAAATCAAGGTTCCCTATGCCTTCTAACTTTGTCTTTGATCCTGACAGAAACATACCCAAACTCTGCACTCTCAAAGTCTTCCACTTTCCTCACACATCCTTGCCTGAAAACAATTTTGAATCTATGCCTTCTAGATCCTTTCTCATTTCCTCAGAATTGAACTTTCTCCAATTTAGAGTCTCAACCTATCTAGACCTATCCTTCTCCATAATTATCTTGAAAATAATGGCATTATGATCACTGAACCCAAAATGTTCCCCTTCACATACTTCTGTCATCTGTCCTGTCTCGTTCCCTAATAGATCAAGTATTGCACCATCTCCTGTTGGTAGCTATATATTGATTAAGAAAACTTTCCTGAACACATTTGACAAACGCCAAGCCACCCAGCCCTTTTACAATATGTGGCAAGTTAAAATCTCCTACGATCACAACCTTATGTTTCCTGCACCTGTCTGCTATCTCTCTACAGATTTGCTCCTCCAATTCTTGCTGACTGTTGGGTGGTCTATAATACAACCCCATGAGTGTAGTCATAGCTTTTCCGTTGCTCAGCTCCACCCATATAACCTCAGTAGATGAGCCCTCTGGTCGGTCCTGCCTGAGCACTGCTATGATATTTTTCCTGATGAGCAATGCCACTCCTCTTTTCATCCCCCTGTTCTATTGCATCTAAAGCAACAAAAGCCCAGATCATTGAGCTGCCCCTCCTACAATAAAGTTTCACTAATGGCCCCAATGTCATAATTCCACATGTCAATGCACGCTCTAAGCTCATCTGCCTTTCCTAAAATACTCCTTGCATTGAAATAGATTCACCTGAGAACATTTCTACCACATTTAACCCAGTGACCTCTAATGGCACATGGAATTTTCATGTCATCTATTCCCATCTCCACTCTCCTATCTGCTCTGGCGCTCAAGTTCCCATCCGCCTGCAAATCTAGTTTAAATCCACCTGAGCAGCACCAGAAAACCTTCCCACAAGGATGTTAGTCTCCTTACAGTTCAGATGCAATCCGTCCCGTCGGAACAGATCCCACCTTCTATGCGAGAGAGCCCAAATAATCCAGAAACTTGATGCACCATGGCTTTAGCCACGAGTTAAGCTGCATTATCCTCCTATTTCTAACCTCACTAGCAATTCTGAGATCACTACCTTGGAGGTCCTGTCCTCTAACCTAGAGCCAAACTCCCTGAACTCTCCTTGCAGCATCTCCTCACCCTTCCTACCCACATTATTGGTCCCTACATGAACCACGACATCTGGCTGCTCACCCTTCCTCCTGAGAATGCTGTGAACTCAATGTGAGATATTTTGGACCCTGGCACCAGGGAGGCAAAATCCCATCAGGGATACTCGATCTCTTCCACAGAACCTCTTATCTGTCTCCTGAAATGTGGAATTCCCCTATCACAACTCGCTTCTTGTTCTCCCTTCCCTTCTTAGCCACAGGACCAGACTTGTGCCAGAGACCTGATCGGTTTGTCCACTTCCACGATGACCGCTCCGCTACACAGTCCCGCACCTTTATAGGGATACTCAGCTTCTTCCTCCAATCAGCTTCTTGCTGCTGCCTCGCCCCCCCTTTTTAAATTCGAACTGCTGCTGCTCCTCAGTTTCTTCCTAAAATCAAGGCAAACCTAATGCTCTCATTTATTTTGAGAGGAGGGATAAAATAAAATTCCTCAATAGAATATAATCCCGCCCCAATATTCTACATATTATAGACTATTGGGGTGGCACATTTAGCATAGAGATTAGTGTAACGCAGTTACAGCACCAGCGACGGACCGGGATTTGAATCCGGCGCTGTCTGTAAGGAACTTGTATGTTCTCCCTATATCTGTGGGTTTTCCCCGGATCTCCAGTATCCTGTCACTCTCCGAAACATACCGGAGATTGTAGGTTAATTGGGTGTAATTGGTCAGCACAGGTTTGTGGGCCAAAAGGGCCTGTTGCCGAGCTGTATGTCTAAATAAAAGCAGGGATGTAATGAGGCTTCATGAAGCATTGGTGAGATCATGGCTTTGGGCTCCATATCAAAGGAAGGGTGTGTTGGTATTGGAGAGGGGCCCAGAGGAGGTTTACAAGGAGGATCTCTGGAGTGATGGATTTTCACATTTCAAGAGAATTCTAAGGCCCTGGGATTGTACTCGCTGGGGTTTAGAAGAATGAGGCTGGGGGGTCTCATTGAAACCCATGGAATACTGAAAGGTCTGGATTTTGTGGACGTGGAGAGAATGTTTCCTCTGGTGGGAGAGTCTGTGACCAGAGGGCACAGCCTCGGAAAAAAAAAAAAAAAATCCCTTTAGAACAGAGAGGAGAGATTTCTTTATGCAGATGATGGTGAATTTGTGGAATTTGTTGCCGTGAGTGACTGTGGAGGCCGGTTCATTGGGGATATTTAAAACGGTGGTAGGAAGGGAATCAAGGGTTGGGGGGATAAGGTAGGAGAATGGGGTTGAAAGGGATAATAAATCAGCCATGATGGAATGGCAGGGAAAGTTTGATGGGCCAAATGGCCTAACCTGTTTCTGATCTTATTGTATTACAGTCAGCAACAGACGTCGCGTCCATGAATTTCGCAGCATCAGGAGAAGTTTCCTCACCTGGATTATAAACCAGCCCTTGTGTGTCAGAGGCAACCCCAGCTCCCAGCGTCTGGCTATCACTCTCCCTACCTGCATTTCCAAGGCGGGGGTTTGCTTGCCGTTTACAAAGCGCCTGATCCACGGAGGATTCTGTGACCACAATGTCCTGTGCTTGGCAAAGGGATCTGCAGCTGCCATTCTGAGCACCGAAGGCAATTCAGCATCGGAAGCCTAGTACAGCAGCGATCCTGGAACGAAGGACGCCCGTGGTTCTTGGACTTGCAATGCCCAGCTAGAGGATGGTTCTCCTTGGGTTCCAGCCCTAATCCCAGTCTCAGTATTGATTTAACCCACTTCCCAGCTCTCTGGGAGCCTCCATTGGGCTGAGCACTTGCTGTGTGGCCTGGGGCAGGACTGCATTGATTTATCCCTTGATCACATCCTCTCATTCAATAGTGATGAACCCATTTCAGTGCTCCGTCTGCGGGAAGAACTTTAAAAGATCAAGGGAGTTAACGAAACACCAGCGGGTCCACACCGGGGAGAGGCCCTTCACCTGTCCTGAGTGCGGCAAAGGCTTCACCCAAATCTCCAACCTGCAGAGGCACCAGCAGGTCCACACTGGGGAGAGGCCGTTTGTCTGCCTTGAGTGCGGAAAGGGGTTCGCCCGGTCTTCCCAACTGCTGACCCACCAGCTGCTCCACTCTGGGGTGTTCATCTGCTCTGAGTGCGGGAAAGGGTTCGCACGGTCCTCCCACCTGCTGACCCACCAGCAACAACACACTGGGGAGAGGCCGTTCACCTGCTCTGTGTGCGGGAAGGGCTTCACCCAGTCTTCCCACCTGCTGACCCACCAGCTGCTTCATACCGGAGAGAGGCCATTTGTTTGCCTCGAGTGTGGGAAGGGCTTCACCCAGTCTTCCCACCTGCTGGCCCACCAGCGGGTCCACACTGGAGAGAGGCCGTTCATCTGCTCCAAGTGCGGGAAGAAGTTCACCCAGTCGAACAGCCTGGTGAAACACCAGCAAGTTCACACATGAAGTGTGCAGAGTGTGGAATATTTAAACATCACTCACTCAAACACCAGGAAGGACTGAAGTCTTGTGATTGACGCAACAAATCAAAACAGGTCTTGGTATTGTCAATTTGCAATTTGTTTTCAGGTGCAAGTTTATTTTCACATGTACAAAAGTGCAGTGAGGAAGTTTGTTTTGGAGCAGTTTAGCGAGACATCCTGAACATAGTCCAGCAAACAAGTCACAGTGCAGGAGTGCAGAGTTACAGGGACAGACCAGTGGGTACAAGGCAAAAGTAGCATTATTCTACAAGTATGAGGATCATTCAAGAGTCTGATAACAGGGGAAAGGAACTGACCATGAATCTGGTGGGGTGTGATCTCACACTGGTGAATCTTCTTTTCCATGGGGAGGGGGTAAAGGGAGTGTGTCTGGGGAGGGGTGAGTCCATTAATATGTTGGTTCCTTTTCCAAGGCAGTGGGAAATGGAATGGATGCTCCCCCTCAATGTTAGTGATCCCAATTTTTAAAAATATATATTTACAATACATCACGGTTGAAGGCTCTCTGGTCCATAAAACCCGTGCTGCCCAATTAACCTAACAATCACGGAACAAAATGTATAGACTCCTTACAGACAGGACTGGATTTGAACCTGGGTGGTTTTTTTTTTTTTTTTTTTTTTAAATTTTTTTATTTTTCACACCATAAATCACATTAGCCATGATATACACTATTTCTTTTCACACATATACAGTGACTTTTTCTCCCCCCCCCCTTCCTCCCAAACCACCCCCCCACCCCCCCCTCTCATCCATTTTAGGTATACAATCTAGGTTGCATTAAGCCAGTCAGACAATGTTGCCATTCAACAAAATTACACCAGAAATTCTACTGAGTCCATTCTTTTCTTTCCTTCTCCTTCCATCAACTTAGGTAATGTTTGTCCCCGGTAGGTTTTCGCTATTGTATTTAATGTAAGGCTCCTATACTTGTTCAAATATTTCAATATTATTTCTTAACCAATATGTTATTTTTTCTAATGGAATACATTTATTCATTTAAATTTGGTAGTTTCTTCCTTTTAATTTGGTTATGTATTCCATTAATATTTAAAGACATATAGTTCAGCGTAGCCCTTTTATATTTTGTTTATCTTCTCTTTCCGTTTTTCCATCATTACCTTTCCTCCTTTTCCATTTCTGTTTTCTTATTTTCAACTCTTTATAAGACAACATTCCTACAACATCTAACATTTTCCTTATTCTCCTATTTCTATCTTATTTATCCCCAATCTCCCCTTCACCTCCTGAGTTGTCCTTTATCCCTTGTCGGACAACCACATCTCCCCTCTCCATTTGGATTTGCGAATCCACTCGCAAGCGTCAACTGATTTTGCAGTGACCGCTATTTCCCCCCACCCCGCCTCCCCCAGAAAAGATTTCACTTTTCATATGTCACAAAGGTCCCTCTTTTAATTCCCTCCTTATTCTCTCTATTCCATTACCTTCCCTTATTAATTCTTGTCTATACTATCTATATTTTCCTCTAAGTACAGATACATTCATGTATGCTCATTGTCTCTATTCACTCTTATACCTCTTTACCTGCATACATATCAATCGTGATCATTTTTACTCTCATTACCCGTCTTCATCCCTCAGTCTATTTTTGTCTTTACCCACATACATATCAGTCGTGATCATTTTAACTCTCATTACCCGTCTTCCTCCCTCAGTCTATTTTTGTAATTGTTCTGCAAATTTTCGTGCTTCTTCTGGATCCGAGAATAGTCTGTTTTGTTGTCCTGGAATAAATATTTTCAATACCGCTGGATGCTTTAGTATAAATTTATACCCTTTCTTCCATAAAATCGCCTTTGCTGTATTGAACTCTTTTCTCTTCTTTAGGAGTTCAAAACTTATATCTGGATAAATGAAGATTTTTTGCCCTTTATACTCCAGTGGTTTGTTGCCCTCTCTTACTTTTTCCATTGTCTTCTCCAGTACCTTTTCTCTTGTAGTATATCTTAGGAATTTTACTACAATAGATCTTGGTTTTTGTTGTGGTTGTGGTTTAGAGGCCAATACTCTATGTGCCCTTTCTATTTCCATTTCTTGCTGTAGTTCTGGACATCCTAGGGTCTTAGGGATCCACTCTTTTATAAACTCCCTCATATTCTTGCCTTCTTCATCTTCCTTAAGGCCCACTATCTTTATGTTATTTCTTCTGTTATGGTTTTCCATTGTATCTATTTTTTGAGCTAGTAGTTCTTGTGTCTCTTTAGTTTTTTTATTAGATTTCTCCAATTTCTTTTTTAAGTCTTCTACCTCCATTTCTGCTGCTACTGCCCGCTCTTCCATCTTGTCCATTTTTTTTCCCATTTCTGTTAAGGTCATCTCCATTTTAATTATTTTCTCCTCTGTGTTGTTTATTCTTTTTCTTAAATCCTTAAATTCCTGTGTTTGCCATTCTTTAAATGACTCCATGTATCCTTTAATAAGAGCAAGTATATCCTTTACCTTGCCTATCTTTTCTTCTTCTATTTCACCATACTCTTCCTCTTCTTCTTCCTCTGGGTTGACCATCTGTTGTTTCTTTGTTGCCCTTTCCTCCTCTTCTTTCTTGTTTCTATTGTCTTCTGTGGTCTCTTATTGCTGCAGGTGTTCTGCAGCTGTCGTTGCCGGCTGTGGAGATCGACTCCCCAGCTGGTCCCCCCTCCCGTCGGTGTGTTTTTTTTCATTCGCATCGCGCATGCGCGAAACTTCGCGCATGCGCGGTTGCGCACTTTTGCTCGGCTCTGCGAGCCATTTTTGTAGTCCATTATTTACCGACCTGAGGGAGCGGGTTTCTCTCTCCGCAGCGGGCCTCTTCGGACAGGTAAGGCCTTCACCTTTTTCCTCCTTTGTCTTCTCTTCCTCTCTTCTTACCGTTGCTTTCGACTTTTCTTTTTTTGTCGCCATCTTCTTTCCACCTTTATACTCACTTTTCTGTAACTTTTATTTCTGTGCCTTTGTGTTTTCTCTTGTTTTTCCCGACTTTTCTGGAGAGGGCTGGAGTTCACCGTCCGTCCACTACTCCATCGCGTGACTCCTCCCTGAACCTGGGTGGTTGATGCGATAATGTTTCGTTACTGTGCCACCCAATTACAGGAATTGAAATTCATGTCCAAATAAAGCAGCTGTGTTTTAAAACTGTCTTACTCCTTTGTATCTCTGTAATACATGCATTGTAGAGTACAGAGACAAGGCCATTCAGCCCATCTGGGGCAACACTGGGAGCATCCTGGTATCTCCCCTCCTGTCCCTGTTTCTGCTCCATACCAGCTCACCAACCTCACCCTGCTGGGATACTCTTCAGTTTCTTTCTCCTCTCTATCTTCACTGAGCTTCCACTTCTACACAGCTGCGCTGTTCACCTGAAGGTAAGTCACAGGAGCAGGAGTCGGCCGTCCGGCCCCTCGAGCCTCCTCTGTCAGTCAATAAGATCATGGATGAGCTGGCCATGAACTCAGCTCCACTTACCCACCCATTCCCCACAAACCTTAATTCCCCAATCCGTTAAAAATCTACCCACACCTGTCTTAAATGCATTCCACAAGCATCCTCCACTTCAAGAGGAAGTCGGAACAGGATCCAGTCCTCATCAAAAGCTCAGTAGTGGAGAGGGTCAAGAACATCAAATTCCAAGGTGTCAGCATCTCAGAAGATCTGTCCTGGAGCCTCCATATTGATGCAATTGTGAAGAAGGCTCGCCAGTGGCTATACTTTGTGAGGTGTTTTAGGAGATTCAGTGTGTCACTGAAGTCTCTCGAAAGCCACAATACACTGGAGAGCGTTCTGGCTGGTTGTATCACTGGTACGGAGGTGCCAATGCTCAGGACAAGAAAAAATTCCATAGGTTAGCAGGTGCCAGACTTCACTCCACAGAGGACGTCTACAAAGTCGGTGTCTTTAGAAAGCAGCCTCTATCCTCAAGGACCCCCACCTTCCAGGCCATGCCGTCTTCACCCTGCTAACATCAGGAAAAGCATACAGAGCTTAAAGACGAGCACTCAGCGGCACAAGGATAGCTTCTTTCCTTCTGTCATCAGATCCTTGAATGATCAATGAACTAAAGACACTCCCTTACTTTTTGTGCACTATATTTATTGTAAAGTGGTTTATATAAATGTTTGCACTGTGATGCTATCAGAAAACAACAAATTTAGTGACTTGTTCATGACAATAAATTCTGATTCTACTTAATTGGGCAGAGAATTCCACGGATTCACCACTCTGTGAGAAGCCAATTTTCGGTTCCACCCAGATGGTGAGAAACAAATGTGCTGGAGAAACACCAGGTCATCAAGCATCATGGGAAGTAAAAGGGAACCCTAACACTCAGATGGTCCTTTACTTCCTATGGATGCTGTGTGACCTGCGGAGTTTCTCCAGGAAGTTTGGGTGTTGCACTCGACCCCAGTATCTGAGGATGTTCTTGCTTAACTCCAAACATATAGAGTCAATATCCACTTCCAATTTTTGGAAACTTCCCATTCCCTCTGGTCTCTCCCCAACATCTGAATTTCTTCCTCCAGCTCCCTCCCTCATTCCTTTCCCCTATCGGAGAGCATCTTTTCTAGCCTTCTGACCCCTCCCCCATCATCATTTGGCTCTTTCTACCACCTTTGTCTGAGCTCCTCTCCTTACCCCCACTTTATTTACAATGTTTGCCTGATTTTTGGCATAATTAAGAAGGGCTCAGGTCCAGAATGTAAACTGCCTATCACTTTCCATGGACGTAACATGACCCTATGTATTGCCCTTATTATCCCTGTCTTAAAGCTACTTCCTGTAGCTTGAGGCTGGGTGGCAGTTACGAATGGAAACAACCTCCCTGCTTCTATCTTACCTATTCCTTTTGTGGAAAAGTTTTTCCAGAGCAACACCTTCAACCACAAAGGCCATCAGGCACTGGGCAGCATGGAACATCCTGCAGAAATTGAGAGATGAGGACTTGATGGATCCGGTGGGATGCTTCCCTGAGCTGACTGTACAGCTCATCTGGCAGAATGCCACATCACCAGGGCTCACAAACGAGCACCAGGACTTGGCCTGGCTGGGGGTGAGATCCTCCTCCTACAACCGGAACGTCACCCTTGGGACGGCTGTGGTGGAGTGGAGACTGTCGCTCACCTCTTTACTGAATGCACATTTATTAAGTGTGTATGGAAAAGGATGCAAGGGGCCATGTCATGGTCCATTCCTAGCTGCAGCGTGACAGAGGACTCTGATCTGCAGGCTGAGTCTGACTCAGTAAAAGGCACTCTTTGGAGTTCCCAAAAATCTTCCAGCACACAGAGATGTCAGTGAAAAAATGCTGCCGACTGGCTCATTCCAGGCTGCAGGAGTACGTACTGAGGGCCGCACTGAGGCTTGATGCAGACAAAGCAAGGGTACTGCGATTGGAAATGGAATTGAATCCCGCAATGTCTGTAAGGATTTAGTACCCTATGTTTCACTGAGGTTTCCCCAGGTGCTCTGGTTGCTTCTCAGTGTTCAAAATGTACCGGGGGTTTTAGGTTATCAATGGGTGTCATGGACTGTGGGCCATAAGGATCCGTTTCTGTGTCTAAATAAAAGCAGGAATGTAATGAGGCTTTCTGAAGCATTGGTGAGAGATTTGGGCCCCTTATCAAAGGAAGGGGGTGTTGGTGTTGGAGAGGGGCCCAGAGGAGGTTTACAAGGAGGATTCTTGGAGAGATGGATTTTCACATAAGGAGAATTCAAAGACTCAGAGATTGTACTCACAGGGGTTTAAATGAATGAGGGTAGGGGTCTCATTGAAACCCATGGAATACTGAAAGGCCTGGATATAGTGAATGTGGATAGGATGTTTCCTGTGGTGGGGGAGTCTGTGACCAGAGGGCACAGCTTTGGAATTTAAAAAATCCCTTTAGAACAGAGAGGAGGAATTTCTTTACGCAGACGATGGTGAATTTGTGGAATTCGTTGCCGCGAGTGACTGTGGAGGCCAATTCATTAGCCATAGATAGAAAGGGAATGGGAGGGAGAAGGGAGGAGAATGGGATTGTGAAGGATGATAAATCAGCCATGTTAGAATGGCAGGGCCATTCAAAGGGCCAAATGGCCTAACCCCCTTATTGTATTACAGTCAGCAACAGACATCGCGTCTGTGAACTTTGCAGCATCAGGAGAGGATTCCTCACCTGGAATTTAAATCGGCCCCTATGTATCAGAGGTACACCAGGACTTGGCCTGGCTGGCGATGAGAGGAGCCCTCCCAGTCAGATCCTTCTTGTACAACCGGAACATCACCCTCCATGCATGTTAGCCTTGGCTGTGGTGGAGTGGAAACTGTCACCCACTTCTTTGTTGAATGCAGATTTGCAAAGAGTGTGTGGAGAAGGATGTAAGGGTCCATGTCACAGTTCATCCCCAGTGGCAGTGTGACCGAGGACTCTGATCTACAGACTGTTCACAGGGACAGCCTCTGAGTCCAACATCCAGAACTGCTGTAAGTCAGTCAACTTGGTGAAGACGCTCTTTGGTTGGCCTGAAACCTGTTCTTTCAGCACACATAGACATTGGTGAGGGAATGCTGCCGACTGGCTCATTCCAGGCTGCAGGATTACAAGCTGAGTGACACACTGAGGTCTGGTGCAGTCTAGAGCAGTAGTCCTCAACCTTTTTCTTTCCACTCACATACTATCTTAAGTAATCCCTATGCCATCGGTGCTCTGTGATTAGTAAAGGATTGCTTAAGGTGGGATGTGAGTGGGAAGGGAAGGCTGAGAATCACTGCGCTAGACCCAATATTACTGAAATATTTTGCTTGAGAAATATTGTCATTGGCCCATTTCCTTCGGAGATCTGAAACCATACACATAACGAGTCAATGAGTTACGATTAAAACAGTGGGTTTCCAACTTTTTTTTCTGCCCACATCCCACCTTAAGCAATCCCTTACTAATCATAGAGCACTGATAGCATAGGGAATACTTAAAGTGGGATGTGAGTGGAAAGAAAAAGGTTGAGAACCACTGGTCTAGTGTCTGCCATCACCAGGCCTGAGGGGAAGCCCCTCAACCAACAGAGGGGGGAGTAACGACAAGGTGCCACAATGGTGGTAATGGGACATAGAGAGAAGAGTGTAACATGTACAATGATGAGAATGTATCGATATGATTGTCACTATGAATGTAAAAAGTCTGGAACAGTTTTCTTGTAAGTAATTTATTGTAAATAGTCTATTTTTGGAAAGAAATTCCATTCATATTGTCCCCATAAGACCCATCCTCATCCTTTGAAACTCCAATGAGTACAGACTGAGGCTATTCAATCTAAACCCCCTTCTCACTGGAATATACCTGGGTAACCTTGGCACTGTCTCCAAAGCCAGATTGACCACTTTCTGTGAGAACAGGCTTCACATTGTTGCTAAGAGAGTAGCTAAGAAGTTTCTTGTGAATTACTCATTGGATTTGGTGGCACAGTTTGCATAGTGATTAGGGCAACAATGTTGCAGTGCCAGGGATCTGGACTGTGGTTCAAATCCCACGTGATCTTTGTACGTTCTCACTGTATCTGGCTGGGATTTCTCCAAGGCTTCAGTGTCCTCTCACCCTTCAAAACATATGGTGGTTGTAGGTTCATTGGATGTGATTGGGTGGCATGGGCTCATGGGCTGAAATGGCCTGTTACCATACTGTACATCCAAAAAAACTGAAAGATAGTGTGGGAGCAATTCAGCACCTTGACCAAATGGTCCATTTCAAGTTCAAGTTGTAACGAGAGAAAATAGCAAGTTTTCAAGTATTCAAATCAATGAGGGAGAATGAACACTTCCAGGATGTAAAAGTGCAGTCGTGGACTCTGGTTTGGGATGGTGGCTTGGAGAGTCTCAGAGGAACTGGCACCAATTGTGATTTCGGGGTGAGAAGTTGAAAGAACCTGCTCACTACTCACACTGATCTAATCAAAGAGTCTGTGGTTCTTTCCTAACCTACACATTCTAGTTGGCCAGAACTCTCCAAACCAAGACCGGCCTTACATTGTTCACCTAATTCATCTTCTCATGGTGCTTTATGTCCTGTGTGCAGGTTTAAGGCCGAATGGACCCCATAAATCAGGACTCGACTTGCTGATCTTCCCAGTTAACATGCCTGCTCATTTTGAGGACTGTGAGCAGACAACTCCATTTTAAACCAAAAGATGTGTCATTAATCCTCTCGTTGCACAGGTTCAAGTTTATTATTATCTGACTGATACAACCAGAACAAACAGCGTTTCTCTGGACCATATTTTTTATTTAAATTTAGATATAGAGCATGGTAACAGACCCTCTAGGACCACAAGCCCATGCAACCAAATTAACCTAGAGGCCCCCCCCCCCCATATGTTTTGGAGGGAGGGAGGGATCTGGAGTACCCGGGGAAAATCCACGCAAACATGGAGAGAACATAGTCTACGTGGGATTTGAACCTCGGTCCTGATCACTGGCGCTGTAATAGCTTTGCACTAACTGCTATGCTAACCATGCCACCCCAATATCTTCACCCACTCCAAAGCATCTACATCCCTCCTGTAATGAAGCAACCAGAACTGAATGCAACGCTCTCTTCACAATGTCATCCCTCCAGACTCTTCAGTATTGGCTGATCTTAACAAACTTCATAACCAGTTCTTTTCCATCAGTGGATAAGAGGTGAAGACTGTCAATCGAGAATACATACTCAAGAACCAATATACACATCTTTCTTTGAAGGGAATTTTGTGAGACGCCCTCTTACTGTTCCCCCTCTGGAATCCACTGCTCTCAACCAACATCTGCAGACTTTCTTGTTTAACTCCATTCAGCTGCTCCACTGTGAAGTCTCTTCAAGGAACCTCCACAAGGAGGTAGTATTGAAGTCTGCAGAAAGGTTTAGACAGGTTGGAAGATTGGACAAGGTAAGTGGCAGATGGAGTGCAGCGTAGAGGAGTGTATGGTGGAAGGTTGAAAAGATCGGCAGAGTTCTGTGTTGTGTATTGGTCTATATGTTGTGTGGTTTTGTGTTGGAAAGTGACAGTTTGCCTTAGAGAGTGAAGGTGAAGGTGGTCTGCTGAGAGAGTGGGAGATGGACTGGGCATGTGCAGAAGATGATCTAGAAATTTCTGGACTTGGAAGACAAACCAGGTGTGGCTGTGAAGTGGAAGGAGGCCCAAGCAGAGTCATTGTCTGGGAGGCAGTTTAGAATGTTGGGCATTTTAAAAGGGGTGAACATTCTGAAGGCAGCCAGAAGGATCTGAACCAAGCCAATGTTCCTCTCTCTGCAAGCAATACAAGAAGACAACTTCGAATTGTGTGCTCTCTCTCTCTCTTAAAAATTCTATTGGCTTCAGTTTATAAAAAAAAGACTTTTGTTTATGATTTTTGGGTTGAGAATCGAAGTTTTGTGAGTCTTGTGTGTTTTGTGTCCAAGTTTTTCTGTGGGCTGGTTGGAAATATAACTTAGACTTTAATTACATATGTTATATTTAGGCTGGGGAATTTATTACACTGTTATAGAAATTTACATAGTAACCAGTGGGCATTGTTATAAAAGGGGGGATTTTGAATTAAAGTTTGAAGATGAATTTTTGAAAATAAATCAATTGTTCATCTTTACTCCTGTGTGATATGCCTTCTTTGAGGTTGCTGGTTTGATCTTGTAACACAATTTGGGGACATCATCTGGGATCAAACCAAATTGGAAGCTTTAGGGGTGATTGACTTGTCTGAGCTTGGCTCAACCTCCAGCTTGAAATTAAAAATAAATAGTGAGTGTATAAATCACCAGCAGAAAAACCAGTAACTATGAATATTGACCAGTTCATTGCAAACACTTCAGTGGTTAATTTAAAAATGGCTAAAAAGTCAGAACTGATGGTTATAGTTGGCAAGTTAAAAACTTCTTACAGTAAGAACTGGGATGAAAAAATAAGGAAATTGCCTGAAAGATTGTTAAGCACTATGTAGGAAAGGGGGTATTTGAAGAAGCTGCATTAGAACAGTTTCCAAAGGAGAAAACTTCAGAGGAAGTAAAGTTGGCTTTGAGAAAACTAGAGTTAGAGGAGAGAGAGAAAGAATGGAGGCATGAGCTAGAAGTAGCTAAATTAAAGCTGTCCCTAATGCAAGGAGAGGGAGAAGCCCAAAACCCACATGCTGGTCAGGAGGTTTCTGGTCAGTAGAGAAGTGAGGTTAGTTCCCTCCATTTGAGGAAGCTGAAATAGACCAGTATTTTCAGCATTTTGAGAAAGTAGCTATAAATTTAAAATGGCCAACAGACCAGTGGTCACTCCTGCTATAATGTGTTCTTAAAGGGAAAGCCCAACAAGTGTATTCGTGTCTCACTGTACAACAAGCAGTTGATTATGATCTTATGAACTAGTCCCAGAGGATTATAGACAAAAGTTCAGGAGTTTAAAAAATAGCAACAACCCAATCTTACCTGGATTTTGCTTATAGGAAGGTTGTGTGTTTTGATCGGTGGTGTTCCGCAATGAAAGTAGAAAATAACTGATTTATTGAGGGAAATCATTCTGATGGAGAAGATTAAAAATTGTGTTTCTGATGATATTCAAATATACTTGGCAGAGAAAAATATAAAAACTTGGCAACAATTGGTTAAATTCACAGAGGAATATGCTTTAACCCACGAGTCTAAGTGTATACTACCGATAATCCAAGTAGAGTAGAAAAAAAATCTAGAATTGAGGTTAAAGGAAGAGAGGAAGAGAAATGGGTAAAGGAAAATTTTTCGAGTGTTATTTGCCACTATTGTAAGAAGCGGCTGGAGGAGGCAGCGACTTGAGTTCGTGTGACTATCTGGAGGAGGGGGAGCTTGGAGAGAGTGTGGGGGTTAATTGGCCAAGGGGCAAATAAAAGGAGGATAAGTATAAGGGAGCAGCCAGGGAGGAACAGCCCAGTGAGTGAGTGGCACAGTGAAGGAGTGGGTCTTTGAGGCTTTGGCTCGAGAGGCTACGGACGAGCATGCTGGATGAAAGGTAAAACATTCACAGTTAATTTAATACATATCTGTTTATTTTTTACTTTGTAAGGTGTGAGAAGAAGGAGGAAGGATGAGTGTGAAGGCAGTTTTCTGCTCTCAGTGTCACATGTGGGAAGTCATGGAGTCTTTACGTCTCCCGTCCATGTGTACACAAAGTGGGCTGAGCTGCAGCATCTATGGGACTGAGTCAGGGAACTTGAGCTGCAGCTCAATGACCTCTCTCTGGTTAGGGAGTGTGAGACCATCATGGATAAGAAGTGTGGCCTGAAACCGGGTCAAGGAACTTGAGCTGCAGCTCAATGACCTCTCTCTGGTTAGGGAGAATGAGGCCATAATGGACAAGGAGTGTGGCCTGAAGGACTGGGTCAAGGAACTTGAGCTGCAGCTCGATGACCTTACTCTGGTTGGGGAGAATTAGGCTATCATAGACAAGAGCTACAGACAGGAGGTCACACAGGGGCCATGGGAGGAGGGGCAGTGGGTTACCATTAGGAGGAGGAAAGGGAAGGGTCAGGTTCATGTGCAAGGATCCAAGTCTGTAATCTTCAGAAATTGGTACTCCACCTTGAGTACTGAGGAGGGGAATAATCAGACTATGGTGGGCAGAGTTGTGGTGTCAACCTCTGTGACACAGAAAGGTAGGGATAAAAGGAAAAAGGCGATAGTTATAGGGGATTCAATGGTTAGGACAGACAGAGGTTTTTGTGGATGCGATAAGGAAAACCGGATGGTGGTTTTCCTCCTTGGTCCCAGGGCCCGGGATGTGACTATGTGCGTTTAGAACATCTTAAAATGGGAGTGTGAGGAGCCTGAGGTTGTGGTACATGTTGGTACCAATGATGTTGGAAGGAAGGAGGAGGTGGTCCTGCAGAATTAGTATAGGGAGCTTAAAAGAAGGACCACTAAGGGGGTAATCTGGATTGCTTCCTGTGCCACGTGACAATGAGGGCAGAAATAGAATTAGGTGGAGGTTAAACACGTGGCTAAAGGGGTGGAGTAAGAGACAGGGTTTCAAGTTCTTGGACCACTGGGACCTTTTTTGGGGAAGATGGGACCTATACCGTAATGGTGGGTTACATCTTAATCCCAGAGGGACCAGTCTCCAGGCAGGGTCATTTGCTAGGGCTGTCAGAGGTGGTTTAAACTAGTATGGTTGGGGACTGGGTTTCAAGTTAGGCAGGACAGCAGGGTGAGGGTTAGTAGGCTAAGGAAAGAGACAAGTTTGTATAATTTGAGGGAGGAAAGCAGGAAGTAGTAAAAAGATGTTATAGTGAAAATTATGAGAATGGAAGAGAGGAGGATATGCAGAAGGTAGGATGTAGGAGATCCCTGAGATGTATTTATTTTAATGCGAGGAACATAGTAAGGAAGCTGGATGAGCTAAAGGTGTGGATTGACATTTGGCATTATGATGTTGTTGGCCATTAGCGAGACGTGGTTGAAGGAAGTTTGTGACTGGCAGTTGAAAGTTCCAAGATTTTGCTGCTTTAGATGTGACAGAGTTGGTGAATTAAGAGGGGGAAGTGTGGCATTACTTGTCTGGGAGGATATTACAGCAGTGCTGAGGCAAGGTAGACTGGAGGGCTCATTGACGGAGGCAGTGTGGGTAGAGCTGAAAAATAAGAAGAGTGAGGTTACTATTATGGGGGTATATTATAGGCCTCCAAATGGGGAAAGGGAACTAGAAGAGCAAATGTGCAAGGAAATAGGTGAAATGTGCAGGAGAAATAGGGTGGTGTTGGTTGGGGATTTCAATTTTCCAAACATAGATTGGGAAACGCAGTCAGTAAAAGGGCTTAATATTTATGCATTGTGTTCAGGATTGCTTTTTGCAGCAATATGTTGAGACACTAACTACAGGGGGAGCGGTTTTAGATCTGTTGTTTGGGAATGCAATGGGGCAGGTGACGGAGGTAAGCGTTGGAGAGAACTTCAGATCCAGTGATCATGGGTCCATTAGCTTTAGCTTAATGATGGAAAGGGATAGGTCGGGTCCGAAATTGAAAGTCTTTGAGTAGGGAAGGCCAGATTTGGAGAAATGAGAAGGGATTTGCAGAGAGTTGTGTGGGCTGATCTTTTTGCCAGAAAGAATGTAGAGGAAATTTGGGGGGCATTGAGGGGTGAGATTTTGAGAGTACAAGATCTTTATGTTCCAGTCAGGCCGAAGGGGAAGACTAAAGGTTTGAGGGAGCCGTGGTTTTCTGGTGAAGTTAAGAAGTTGATTCGAGACAAGAGGAAGGCCTATACCAAATATAAAATAACAAGGGATTGAGGAGATGTATGGTCATTACTTAGATTGCAGGAAGAACCTTAAGAGGGAAATTAGAAAGGCAAAAAGAAGGTATGAGGAGACAATAGCTAATAAGGTGAAGGTGAATCCTAAGGGTTTATACAACTGCATGAACAGTAAAAGGAGGGTTAAGGATAGAATAGGTCCACTGGATGATGGGACCAGTGAACTACATCAGGAACTGTATGAGATGGGAGAAATATTGAACAATTTTTTCTGCTCCATATTCACGAGGGAAAGGGACATTGGGCTATACAAGATAAGAGAGGCAAAGGGCTTAGTTATGGAAAGGATAGGGATTAGTAAAATGAGAGTTTTGGAACTTCTAGGGTCAATTAAGGTGGATAAGTCTCTTGGTCCTGATGGGATTTTTCTCAGGACTTTAAGGGAGGTCAGGGAACAAATAGCGGGGGCACTGACAGTGATTTTCCAAAGATCACTGGAGGAGGGGGTGGTACCACAGGATTTCAGAGTTGCAAATGTTGTTCCATTGTTCAAAAAAGGATTATCGGCCAGTAAGTTTGACTTCGGTGGTGGGGAAGATTATGGAGGGTATTCTTCGAGATAGTATACATGAATATCTGGCTAGGCAGGGATTGATTAGGGGCACCCAGCATGGGTTTGTAAAAGGAAAGTCATGTTTGACAAACCTTGTTGAGTTTTTTGAGGAAGTGACAAAAAAGTGGATGAAGGTAGAGTGGTGGATGTGATCTACTTGGATTTTAGTAAGGCTTTTGATAAGGTTCCGTATGGAAGGTTAATAAGGAAGGAACAGTCACTAGGAATTAGTAGAGAGATTGTGACATGGGTTCAGAGGTGGCTGGGAGATAGACAGCAGAGAGTCATGGTGGACAACTGTATGTCAGGTTGGAAGTTTGTTGGGTGCCTCAGGGATTGGTGCTGGGTCCCTTGTTTATCATTTATATGAATAATTTAGAGGAGGGTGTGGTTAACTGGGTAAGCAAATATGCAGATGATACGAAAATAGGGGGGAGTGGTGGATAGTGAGGTAGATTTTCTTGGATTACAGAAATATTTGGTTTATTTGGAAGAGTGGTCTGAAAGATGGCAGATGGAATTCAATTCACTGGTGTTGCATTTCGGTAAAAATAACCAGAATAGGACATATACTGTTAAGGGGAGGGCATTGAGGCACACAGAGGAGCAAAGGGACCTTGGGGGTTATGGTACAGAGTTTACTGAAGGTGGATTCCCATGTAGACAGGGTGGTTAAGAAGGCATATGGTATGCTGGCTTTCATAAATCATAGTATAGAGTATAGGAGCTGGGAGGTGATGCTGCAGCTGTTTAAGGCATTGGTGAGGCCAGGTTTGGAGTACTGTGCTCAGTTCTGGTCTCCAAATTATAGAATGGATATAGATAAGGTGGAAAGGGTGCAGAGAAGGTTTACAAGGATGTTGCCTGGCTTACAGCATCTGGATTACAAGGAGAGATCAAGGAGACTGGGACTTTATTCATTGGAACGTAAATGACTGAGAGGGGACTAGATAGAGATATTTAAAATTATGAAAGGAATAGATAGACTAGACATAAACAAACTCCTTCCCCTGAGGACAGAGGAGGTTGGAATAAGAGGCCATGAGTTAAGGGTAAGGGGACAACACTTTGGAGAAATATTAGAAGTGGCTTTTTCACTCAGCAAGTGGTGGCAGAATGGAATGAACTTCTGAATGAGATAGTTGCGGCAGGGTCCCTTCTGTCATTTAAGAGAAGGTTGGATGTGTACATGGAGGTGAGAGGGTTGGAGAGTTATTGGCAGTGAGTGGGAGGTTTGAGCTAGTGGAGTTGTTCTAGTGGACTCAAAAGGCCAACATAGCCTGTTTCCGCTCTGTAAATGGTTATATGATTATAAGCCAGGGCACATAATAGCAAATTGTCCTGTACTGAAAAGGAAGAAAGAGAAAGGGGTGGTACCAACTGCCTGTGTTCAGAGTGAGAAAGTTAGGGATATTTTTAAACTATTCATTACTGAAGGTTTCATTTCGGTTAAAGATGGATCCAATCAAGTGCCAGTTAAAATCTTGCGGGATACTGGAGCAGCTCAATCGCTTGTATTAAGCAACATTTTGAATTTTGGTGAGGAGACCAATACTGGAGATGTGAATTTAATTAAAGGCATTGGTGGTGAAGCAGAGCCGATACCTTTGCATAGAATAGTGATGAAATCAGACTTAGTTAATGGCTCGATTATGATAAGGATAAGATCAAGTCTGCCGGTGGATGGAGTTTCTCTTTTGTGAGGGAATGATTTAGCAGAAGGTAGAGTCATACCTATGGGGAAACTCACAAGTAAGCCATTGGTTTATGAGTCCAAAAAGGATTTGGAAATCTACCCTGCGTGTCCCATTACTAGAGTCATGTCTAGAAAAAAGGTGGAAGTAGAGAAATTCTGTGTTGATCCTGTAGTGGAGGCAAGCATTGAGAACAAACCTAAGGATCCAACTTTGCTGTTGTCAAGAGAATAATTAATAGCTAGACAAAAGCATGATCCTGATCTTGCTGGGATAAGAGATAAGATTCTGTCTAACCAGGAAATTGAAACTGTGCCAGTAGGTTACTTTGTTCAAGATGGAATATTGATGAGAAAGTGGAGACCACAAGTGATACCTGCCAGTGAAAACTGGGAAGTAATAAAAACAAGTTGTAATTCCCAAAACTTACAGGAATGAAATATTAAAGTTGGCTTATAGTACACCTTTAGGAGGTCATCTTGGAGTGAAGAAGAAGGTAGAAAAGATAAGGATAGTTTTATTGGCTGAAATTAAGAAAGGATGTTGTGAACTTTTGTAGAACCTATCAATTTGTCAACTGGTGGGCAAGCCTAATCAAGGACCACCAGTGGCACCTTTATAACCCATCCCTGCTTTCAGGGAGCCCTTCTCAAAAGTGATAGTGGATTGTGTTGGCCCATTGCCAAAAACCAAAGCAGGAAATGAATATTTGTTTACACTCATGTGCATAGCTTCAAGGTTTCCAGAGGCTATTCCCCTGAGAAACATTAAAAGCAAAGACAATTGTGAAGGGTATGCTAAAATTTTTCATACTGATTGGCCTACCAAGAGAAATTCAATTGGACCAAGGGAGTAATTTTCTGTCAGGAATCTATCAACAGGTGGTGAATGAATTTGGAGCCCATCAAATTGTGCCGTCTGCCTATCATCTTGAAAGTCAAGGGGCCTTGGAAAGGTTCTATTTAACTGTAAAAAATATGATGAGGGATTATTGCGTGGAAAATAATAAGGATTGGGATGAAGGAATCCATTTGTTATTGTTTGCTATTAGAGAGGCAACTCATGAGTCTCTTGGCTTTAGTCTATGTGAGTTGGTGTTTGGTCATGAAGTCAGGGGTCCATTACTATTGTTGAAGGAACAGTGGATACATAATGATATACCATCAAATCTGTTGGATTATGTTTTCAAATTTAAAAACAGATTACATCAGGCTTGTGAGATGGCAAGGAAAAATTTAAAAACTGCTCAGCGAAAAATGAAAATTCAGTATGATCAAAAAGCAAAAATTAGGGATATTAACTGGTGACAAATATTGGTTATGTTTCCAATGCAGTCAACCCCTTTGAGAGCTCTGTTTTCAGGACCATATAAGGTGAAATCAAATATTAACCAGGTCACCTATGTCATTGAGACGCCTAATCATCGAAGAGACACAGATCTGTCATGTGAACATGCTTAAACTTTACTTTGAGAAAATGACTGAGGAGGAGACTAGAATTTAACCAAGCTGCTAGTTTTTGAGGAAAGTAAGGAGGAGATAAGTTTCGTGGAATGTCATGGATTACAGAAAGTGATAAGCCCCAGGCTGGAAAACTCTATAGTTTTGCAAAATTTAGACACCAAGTTAATGCATTTGACTAAATCAGAAAGAGAAGAAATGAAGACATTACTTGTGAAATTTAAGGATATATTCCCAGATGTTCCAAGAAGAACTACTGTGGCTTGTCATGACGTTGGAGGTCAGTGATGCTAAGCCTATTAAGCAGGATCCTTACTGAGAATCAGGAAAAGAGTAGATTGTTAGATCAAGAGGTGGATTATAAGCTCAAAAATGTCATCATCCGAAAAACAAGTTCAAATTGGGGTTCACCCTGTGTTCTGGTGCCTAAGCCAGATGGCTCAATTAGGTTTTGTACAGATTATCGAAAGGTAAACATGGTGACAAAGACTGATGCGTACCCTATTCCCAGAATAGATGATTGTATAGATAAGGTTGGGAAGGCTGTTTCCTACAAAAATTTATCTTTTAAAAAATTGATCTCTTGAATTTCTCTTGGTAGGCCAAACAGTATGAAAAATTTTAGCATACCCTTCACAATTGTCTTTGCTTTAATGTTTCTCAGGGGAATACTGGTGTATTCCTTTGACAGAGAAAGGCAGGGAGATTTCTGCATTTGTTACACCTTTGGGATTGTATGAGTATAATGTTATGGCTTTCAGGATGAAAAATACATCTGGCACATTTCAGAGAATGAGTAATGCAGTAATTCAGGGTTTAGAGCACACAGGATCCTATATTGATGATTTAGTTAGTACGGATACATGGGAAGAAGACATGCTTGAATTAGAGCAGTTATTTCAGAGACTGGCGGAAGCACACCTCACAGTGAATTTGCACAAGAGTGAGTTTGGACATGCCACTGTAATTTATCTGGGTTATGTGGTAGGACAAGGATAGGTGGCACCAGTTGGAGTGAAAGAATTGGCTATCACTGTGTTTCCTATCCCCGGAAATAAGAACGCTCTTCGGACATTACTAGGTATGATTGGCTACTATCGTAGATTTTGTAAAAACTTTGCAGAAATGGCACTCCCATTAACAAAACTACTTGGAAAGAAAAATGCATCTGGTCAGATGCATGCCAGGAAGCGTTTCTTAAGTTAAAGGCCTTTTTAAGCCATTAGCCTGTTCTTGTGTCCCCTAACTTTGAAAAGCCATTCTCTTTAGCCGTGGACGCCAGTGACAAAGTTGTTGGTGCTGTACTGTTACAGAAGAAGGATGGTGATGGAGTAGAACATCTATTTAGTACTTCTCGAAAAAATTTAACGACCATCAATGAAATTATTCAATCATTGAGGAGTTATTAGCCCTTGTTTTAGCTTTGCAACATTTTGATGTGCATATTTGTACTGATGAATCCAATTGAAGATTTTACTTATCACGGTGAATACAAGATGTGTAGGTTATCCGTTGGACTCACGATGTATGTACAAAAGTGGAACACGACGTTTCGCACGCGAGCTGCAGTGCTTCATCAGGTGATTCGAGTCAAAGTTGGGTGCCACATTATATGTGGTCTGGTCGGAGCCCGTGGAGCATCTGAGCTTGCAGGTCAACTGTGATTGGCCGAGGCGTAGCGGTCACCAGTGCAGAACGATATTCTGATCTGACACCACATTGAGGAAGCAGCTAGTCCACCCCAAAGACCAGGTCCCCCAACACAGGAAGGATGGCGCTATAAACAGCATTCCTTGCACGGACTGCAACAAGGAATATATAGGTGAAACAGCCTGCCCGATAACGGAGCGTATCTTGGAACATCAGAGGGACGTTAGGCTACGACAGATTGATGGATCGGCAGTGTTAGAGCATGCATGGAAGGAACAGCATCAACCCAATTGGGATGGTGTCAGATGTTTGTCACAAGAAAAACATTGGTACACCTGACGCGTCAAAAAAGCCATAGCCATTCGGCTCCACCCGCATAACATCAATAGGGACAACAGGATTGAATTGCCTGATTTTTGGATCAAGACCATCAGACATCTTAGCAGACTGCACCAGCCCAGACAGACAAAGGAACACTGCTGCACCAGCGTCCAATCAGCACAACGAGGCGCTGCTTAGCGATGCGGTCAATTTGGATGTGTCTCGCACTGATAACCGCACCGGCATGACCAATCACAACTCGTCCACAAGAACCGCCAAACAGAGCAATAGAGCGCGGGTCATCAGGCAGCTAATCGGCGCGAGTTCTGCACAGGTGACCACTACGCCTCGGCCAATCATGGCTGACCTGCAAGCTCAGATGGTCCGCTGGCTCCGGACCAGACCACATATAATGCGGCACCCAACTTTGACTCGAATCACCTGACGAAGCACTGCAGCTCGCGTGCAAAACGTCGTGTTCCACCTTTGTACATACATTGTGAGTCCAACGGATAACCTATGCATCTTATATTTGTATTGCTCAAAAACCATTAATAACATATACTCATCATAATCCATAAGTTTTTCTGTCTAAAATGAAAAATAAGAAGACGGTTATTGAATTGGAGCTTACTATTACAAGAGTATGATTTAATTATTACACACATAAAGAGGACGGATAAAGTAATAGCAGATTGTCAAGATGTTAATTTGGGTAGATATGAATCTAATCACATACTTATTATAAAAACATTGTGTTTATTTTATTTTATTTATGTAATATTTCCATTAATTGTTAAAAATTTGTTCTTGTGGACAATTCTTTTAGCAGGGGAGGTGTTACAGAGTTCTGTGTTGTTTGGTTTTATGTTAAAAAGTGACAGTTTGCCTTAGAGAGCCAAGGTGAAGGTGGACTGCTAAGAGAGTAGGAGACGAACTGAGCATGTGCAGAAAATGATCTAAAAATTTCTGGACTTGGAAAATAAACCACCACTGGGGGTGCTGTGGAGTTGTTAAGAAGGTTGTGAGCATGAGTCATGGTCTTGAGGACAGTTTAGAATGTTGGGATTTCAAAAAGGATGAACATTCCGAAGGCAGCCAGAAGGATCCGGACCAAGCCAGTGGTTCCTCTCTCTGCAAGCAACACAAGACAACTTTGAATTTTGTGCTCTCTCTCAAAGATCTTTTGATTCAGTTTACCAAACCAACTGAATTTTGCTTATGATCTTTGCTTCAGTTGAGATCGAAGTTTTTGTGAGTCTTGTGTGTTTTTTTTGTCTAAGTTTTCTGTGGGCTGGTTGGAAATATCTTAGACTTTAATTGCATACATTATATTTAGGCTGGGGAATTTATAAGTAAAAAAATAACAATTTCTTAAACTGTTATAGAAATTTGCATAGTAACCAGTGGACATTGTTATAAAAGGGGGATTTTGAATTAAAATTTGAAGGCGTAATTTTTGTGAATAAAGTAATTGTTCATCTTTACCCCTGTGTGATATGCCTTCTTTGTGGTTGCTGGTTTGATCTTGTAACAGTTCTTCAGATGATAACGTCTTTTTTTCAGGTCATCACAGAATTCCTTTTTGTTTCCCTTATTCCAAGTGAAACATTGGACAGCCTGTCCTCTCCTCTTGCATGAACAAGGGCTTTGACCAGACCATCTTACAAAATGGGGCTTTCGGGGGCGTGGCAAGATGGCATAAGGATCAGACGTGCCTTCCAGTCCTCTCCTGACTCTATCTTATTGTTTTGTCTAGAAATGCCCGTTAAAATTCTTTAAAAGTTTAGATAACTTCAGTGCTGTTAATTTAACTTCTGACGGTACAATTGGTGAAAAAGAGCAAAAAAAAATGACAACAGATCATCAAAAAACTACATTTTCTAAAAGTTCAAGTTTTGGAGCCTACCTACAGGAAAAACATCGAGACTCAGCCTGAAATGGATCCCAGGAGAGAGATACAGCTTTCGGATGTAGAGATTAATGTTACATCGGTAGAGCCCCCTAAAGAGGGCGCCAAACAGCCTTTAGAACAAAGAGTTATTCAGGTTCGTACATGTGCAGTAGCATCTGACGGCAATGTTATGAATGAACGATTTGTGAATCTTGAATCTAAATTATCTTATACAATGCAGGGATTATCCAAGATTATGACTGAACTTGGTACTAGGTTTAATACTCTGGTGAAAATACATTCTCAACAGATGGCTGAGTTTGAAGCTTTTAAGCTTGAAGTGAGAGATAAATTTAATTCGTGTGAAGAAGATATAGATGAAATACGGGATCAAGTTTTTGATGTGACCAAAAGGGTCGAAGACTTACAAACTCAAAATAAAAATTTGGTGAAAAAGATTGATTATTTGGAAAACCAATCCAGACCGAACAATATAAAGATTATTGGTTTGCCGGAAGGTATGGAGGGACCAGACCCAAGAAAATTTTTTACTGAATGGATTCCACAGGTGCTGGGTCAAGAATATTTCCCAGAAGGTATAATACTGGAACGTGCTCATAGAGCTTTGCGTAGAAGACCTATTTCAGGTCAAAGTCCAAGACCTGTTTTGGTACGTTGCTTGAATTATTACGACAGAGAAATAATTTTACGAGTGGCTATTAGAAATGCACAACAGAGAAAATCACCCTTGATGATTCAAAATAATCGAGTTTTCTTTTATGCGGATTTGAGTCAAGAAGTTATGTTCCAACGACGGGAATTCAATCCTGCTAAAGAGTTGTTGTGGAAGAAAGGTTACAAGGCAACCTTTAGATATCCAGCTGTTTTGAAGGTTTTCCAAGATGGTTGCCAACCAAAGTTCTTTGATTCTTCAAAGGAAGCTATAGCATTTGCTCAAGAGCTGCCAATTACTCAGTTTCAAGAGACATAGTCTGCCGCGATCTCTAAGGAGACAAGAGATGGAAGAAAAGAGCCGTGCTCCAAGAAGGAATGGTTGTAATGGTGACTCGGTAGTTGGAGTTGATTAAAAAAAGAGTTGTCCTTATTTTTTCTAATGTCCTTTTTTAAAAAAAAGGAATATTAAATAATGATGATGTTAGTTTAAGATGAAGTGAGAGTTGGGGGAGAGAACTGGATAGGCACTATTTCCTGAAAGTCATCTGCTACGTATGAGTTATCTCACATCCATTTCTTTTTGGGAGTTACCGCACTGCGCGGTTTAGACGGGAGGGGGTATTTTTAACCTCCTACCCGTTTTCTTTTTTCCTTTTTTTTGTATTAGATTAAAGAGTGAAGGGTTTTTTATTTGTTTAAATATAAAAAAAAGCATAAGTATTTGATTGTTTAAAAAACTAAAAATTGATGTGGTTTTTTTTGTCAAGTTTATTCAGTAGATAAGGAATATTTGAAATTTAAATGTGAATGGGATGGATAAGTTTTTATATTTTTTCTTTAACTTTAAGGTGAAAGGAGTGGAAATTCTGGTGTATATTATTTTGCTATTTTAGTTATAGAACGAAGGGAATAATGGTGAAAGTTATAAATTGAATTGTACAATTCTTAATGAGGCTTGAATTTTGTTTGTGGTTTATGCTCCATTTGTTGAAGATATAGATTTTGTGGTAGATGTGTTTTTATTATTTGGATATCTGAATTTTAATGTAATGATTGGGGATATTTAAATGTGGTATTGGAGCTTTTATTGGATAACTATTCAAGAGTAAAAGGGAAAAATGGTGGAAGAGTACTAAAATTGAATTGTACAATGCTTAATGAGGTTTGAATTTTGTTTTAAGATGGTGGTTTATGTGACTAATATGATTATAGATGTGAAGTTAGTTGATATTTGGTGAATGTTTATCTCTATAGAGAAAGTTTTTTTTCAATTTTTTTTCATGCTACAATTTTTTTTAAGAATTGATTATTGTTTAAGAAGTTTTGATAATGTTACTAACTTTACTAATTTTTTATATTAATTAACCCCGTTTGTGAAATATATGTATTTAAGTTTGATTTAAATATGTTTTTTTAAGTCTGATATTTTAGTATTAATTACTTTTCTTTTTGTTAGTATTTTAATCGGTTATGTTTTTGTTGTTTTTTTTGTAAGTGGGTTTTTTTTCTCACATATTATTAACTTGATTCACTCTTTATTTTTGGGGGGAAGGGGGGGGTTGGACTAATTTGAGTTGGGTTATTAATGTGTAATAATTATTGGGGAGGGTATAGTTTATTTAGATTACGGATACTGTATTGTAATTTTTATTATTTTATTCTTAATTTTTTTAAATGTAATCCTATATGTTATTCATGTTATAAAATTTTAAATAAAGTTTAAAAAAAAACAAAATGGGGCTTTCCAAAAGCTTGTCCTGTTCCAGTCTCAGCTGCTGTCTGCTGGCTGTAACACTGTACAAGTGATCTGTGTGTATGTGTGTGTCTCTCACTCTCTGCTTGCCCTCTCAGAAAAGCAAGTTCTCTTCCAGACAGCAGCAGCTCTGACAAGTTCTTTTATCTGTTGCCTTTTGCAAACAACAATCCATTAGTGAAGTCTCTTGAGCCGATACATCTACCATGGGGCAGAGCTCCAGTATTTTAAATAAGATCTGTTTTAAAGTGTTTGCATGTGATCTACTCTAACAAACCTTTCCCAATTTATCTCCCAAAAACATATCTATATACTCTGTCACAGTATTAAAATTTAAATGACTCTCAAACATACCCAATATTTATGTGTAAAAGTATCAGAAAGTGAAGTACCTTTGTGATTTACTTGTCGCTCTTTTTCTTAGTTTGTGGGGGTTGAGGGGGAATTATAGGTTTTTCTTTCTTTCATTTTTTTAAACTTTTTTTAATAAAATACCACATGTATTAAGTTTGAAATATTGTGAGTGGTTTTATATTAAATAATTTTAAAAAAAAACGATGGCTTTTCTAGCCAACAGTGTAAAGAAGGCCACAATTCATTGTGCGGGTTCAGATAAACTATCTTGGTCTGGTTCATTAACCCCAAAAAGAGCAGTTACTGGATTGGGTTGTAGCTTCATTGGAAATACAGCTGTAACTCATCGACAAAACTTGATTCAGACTCTCTTGGAAAATCAGATAGTTGTGATTCAAGAAAATGTCAGAATTGCAAATATCGAATAAAAGATTAAATTTAACCAAATGATGAACAATATCCATCAATAAGCAGATCCTTTAAACTATTTAAAAAAGTGATTGGATTCATTAGGGCTTGAAAGAGAGAAATTATGAAATGCAAAACTGTGCCAAAATTATCACATTAGGATTATCTATTAACTTTATTTAAAATGGAAGAGCTGAGAGGTTCTAAATTAGAAAAACTTTAGGGGAATTTCAGCTCCATTGATCCCTATAATGGGCGGTCAGAATGACATTGGAAAAAAGGACCAAAGCATAAGAGACCGTAAATTGACAGCCCAATAGTAAAATCCAAAATTAAACAGAGCCATTCCACCATCTCTCTTTGATCTCTGTAGAAGAACATTATTTAGGTAAGGATGTTTACCCTTCCCTATGTAAGATGATATAGTCAGGTCAAGTGCATCAAAAAACAATTTAAGAACAAAAATTTATGAAAAAATATAGAAATTTAGGTAAGATGATCATTTTAATAGTATTGATACAGCCAACTAGAGTTGTAGACAAAAGTGACCATTGGGTCAGGGAATGTTTCACTTGTATAAGCGTAGCAAGATAATTCTCCTTAAAAAGATGTTTACTATTCTTTGTAATTGTAATACTGAGATAAGTAAAGTGACTTTTAACAATCTTAAAAGGAGAACCATGCAGGAGAATTCAGTGGAAGTTCACTTTTAAGCAAGTTCAATTTGTATCCTGAAAATGGGCTGAATTGTGAGTTATTTTTTCTTTTTTTTTAAACTTTATTCATTCAAAATACAGATAATAAGTAACATAAATAACAATAAAGTTAAACATGAATATTTTATATATATATATATAAATTTATATTTATATATAAAAGAAAAAAGAAAAAAAAAGAGAAAAAGAACCCCCCCCCCCCTTTCAGCCAACTCTCCTAAGGAGAGCCATAACTTCATTAAATGTTTTAATATAGGCACATTATATTGCTATAACAAATTTACATTCCATCTAAACAAAAATTGATGTATTTAAACCTCGAACATTAAAAATAGCAAACCTCAACTTTGACATATCTACTAATATTACTAAGAATTAATAATAAGTATATATAAAAACTCAAAACAATGTAAATAGGCCCTCTAATAGGAGAAAAAGAAACCACAAATTAAAGACTAAATAAAAGAAAAAAGAAAAAAAAAGATAAAGTAAAAAAAAACAACCAAAAAAAACTACCACAAGGTAGTAATTCCTAAACCAATATTGGGTGTGGATCACCCACCAGTGGCTGATGACTAATAGAACATAGAGCAAATCTCTCCCTCCCCAGCCAAACAAAGACTAACAACAAAATATCATAATAACATTAAAATAAAGTAAGAATAAGAAAGTTCTTCTATTCATCCAAGAGATTCCACACTTAGCAACCCCATTTCAGGAGGAGCTAGACTCTTTCCATTCTCATTTCTTCCATTTCCAGAACAACCAGATTTTTCTTTAGGAGACAATGGTGGACTATGTCTTTGTCTCGTACATCTGGCAACGAATCAGCAAAAATCATTGCTTCACGCTCATTCTCAAAAAACCAAGATTGAAAGTCTCCACAAAACACCTTCAACATTGCCAGATAGCGAAAAGTAGACTTATAGCCTTTACGCCACAAAACTTCTTTAACTGAATTAAATCGACGCCGACGCTGAATAACCTCTTGACTCAAATCAGGTTTAAAAAAAACTACTATTCTGAATCATTAACGGAGCTTGTCGTTGTCTCGCATTTTGCTCTGCTAAATGAAGTATTGTTTCTCTGTCCAAATAATTCAAACATTGAATTATCACGGGTCTCGGTGATTGATCAGGCAGAGGCCTTCTTCTTAAAGCTCTATGAGCTCTTTCCAGGACCAAGCTTCCAGAGAAAAATTCCTGCCCCAATATCTGTGGGATCCATTCTGTAAAAAAACGAAGAGGATCTTGTTCTTCCATACCTTCTGGAAAACCAACAATCTTCACATTGTTCCTTCTACTTTGATTCTCCAAATAATCTATTTTCCTCTCTAACTCCTTCTCACGTTCTCGCAATTCTTTAACGGATTTTTCCACCTCCATCACTTTTTCTGTATTAGAGGCCACTTGCTGTTTACATTCCAAAAAAAGCAGACTGAATTTTTTTTTTAATCTTCAGAAAATACTTCCACATGTGCATTAACCGTAGTGAATTCTGACCTCATACTCTCTTTCATTTGAGCTAACTCTTGCATAATCGGCTGAGTAACAGTATTTAACAGGTTAAGTTGTAATTCAGACTCAACCCTGTTTTCTTTAACGTAGTGTCAGAACCAGATAACTGTAGCTCCTGCTGCAGCTCAACAGCAGGCATTCCAACAGATTTTTTAACAGATTTACTGTGAGTTTGAACTCCCAGCAATGGCACCCCAACCTCCTCGGGAGGTTGATGCTGATCTCCCCCCACAGATCGCAGTTGTTTGAAGAACTCACAGACAAGTTTAAGGTCTTCAGGTTGGAGTACTGTCTGAGTGGTTTTAAACAATGGAGGCATTTTCCTACAAGCTCTCTCTGTTACAGTTGGCAGGCTGCTAGAATCAGAATCCACTTCTTGGGAACACACACCTTCCTCCTGAGAATGAGTAATTCCAGCGATATCCTTCTCCTGGTGAGTAGTAGTCATTTTTTTTTCCAGCTCCCACAGGCAATTAATCTGAAGCTGTAGCAGGTTTTTTAGGCTTTAAATCTTCAACACTCTGAAAATGTAATTTCTTCTGCACTTGAAGTTTAATCTTTTTACCATTAATGGCTATAACAGTTCCTTGATACTTTAAACTAAGTTTTAAAAAAGTTTAAACTTAAAAATAAAAAGTAAAAAATTGATTCTTAAAAGTCTGGCCAGAGAGGTCGAGATTACACGTCTAGACTTTACGCCATCTTGCTACGCCCTCCCCCCCCCAACCAATTGTGAAAGTTATGACATCATATGGAGAGGGAGGCAACTGGATCTGAAATGAAAATAAGAGATCTGCAAAAAGAGAGACCTTACTGTTACAAGGCCAGAGGACTCCAAAACCCAGCAGCCATAGAAATTCACCAAGACAATGGTGATTTTAACAAAAGTTGCTTTTAATTTTCTTTAAACATAATATCAATCTAACTTATTACTATTAACTTAATCCCCTTCTAATTCTAATCACACATATATATACAATATGTATATGACAGGAAGGTTCTTTGTTTCGCTGTCCAAACATTCACTGGTTGTCACACTGCTTCTCACGGAAATGACGTCACTGGCTTACCGACTGCGGATAGGCCGGCATTCTTGCCGGTGCTCACTGTTTCCAGCTGTATGGATTGCAGCCCATGAAGATAGCCCATTTAGCTGACATGGCCTTTGCAGAATTGCCACTTTGGGACACCATCTTGTGTGCCAGGATTCTTGCTGGATAGTGGGCTGCCAAACCCTTTACTTCCTATGATGCTGGATGACCTGGAGAGTTTCTCCAGCACATTTGTGTCTCACCAACTAGGTGAAACCAGAAATTGGCTTCTTGCAGAGTGGTGAATCTGTGGAATTCTCTGCTCAATTAAGCAGTGGAGGTTGCCTTGAGTTTTTACGACATGTATGGATAGATTTTTAATGGTTGGGGAATTAAGGGTTGTGGGGAATGGGAGGGTAAGAGGAGCTGAGTTCATGGCCAAATCAGCAATGATCTTATTTGAATGGCAGAGCAGGTTCGACAGGCCCAATATTCAACTCCTGCTCCTGTTTCTTGCCTTGAGGTGAACAGTGCAGGTGTCTAGAAGTGGAAGCTCAGTGAACAGAGAGGAGAAAGAAACTGAAAAGTATCGCAGCAGGTTGAGGTGGTTGGGGGCTAGTATGGAGCAGAAACAGGGACAGGAGGGGAGATACCAGGATGCTTCCAGTGTAGCCCCAGATGGTCTGAATGGCATTGTCTTAGTATCTACATTGAGTGTATAACAGAGATACAAGGGGATGAGACGCAGTTTTCAAACAGCTGCTTCATTTGGTACAGATCCAGGACATGAAATTCAATTCCTGTAATTGGTGACATGGTTAGTGAAACACTAACAACCCAGGTTTGAATCTAGTCCTGCCTGAAAGGAATCTGTGATTGGTAGGTTAATTGGGCAGGACAGGTTTCAACCGTGCTGTATTGTTAATTTTTTTTTTAAAGCATTTAATCGGAGTCACTAACATTGAGGGAGAGAATCCATCTCCACCTCCACTTCCCGCTGACTTGGAAAATCAACCAACATACTAAAAGGCTCACCCCTCCCCAGACACACTCCCTTTACCCCCTCCCCATGGAGAAGATTCACCAGTGTGAGCTCACACCCACCAGATTCACAGATTGTTCCTTCCCCTGTTATCAGACTCTTGAATGATCCTCATACTAGTAGAATAATGCTGCTTTTGCCTTGTACCAACTGGTCTGTCCCTGCACTGTGACTTATTTGCTGGACTATGTACGGGATGTCCAGCTAAACTGCTCCAAAACAAACTTCCTCACCTTTGTAAATGTGACAACAAACTTGAACCTGAAAACAAATTGCAAATTGACAACAATACCATGACCTGTTTTGATTTGTTGCCTCAATAACAACAAGACTCCAGTCCCTCCTGCTGTTTGAACGAGTGGTTTAAATATTCCACATTGCAAACTTTATGTGAACTCGCTGGTGTTTCACCAGGCCTTTTGATTTCCCGGACTCAGAACAGATGAACAGCCTCTTCCCAGTATGGACCTGTTGGTAGGTCAGCAGGCAGGAGGACCGGTTATAGCCCTTTCTGCACTCAAGGTGACAAATGGCCTCTCTCCAGAGTGGACTTGTTGGTGGGTCTGCAGGTGTGAGGACAGGGTGAACCCCTTTCCACACCTGGGACAGATGAATAGCCTCTCCCCAGTGTGGGTCCGCTGGTGCCTCAGCAGGCTGGAGGACCGGGCAAACCCCTTTCCGCACTCGAGGCAAACAAACGGCCTTTCACCGGTGTGGACCAACTGGTGGGACAGCAGCTCATAGGACTGGGTGAAACCCTTTCCGCACTCAAGGCAGACAAACGGCCTCTTCCTAGAGTGGACACGCTGGTGGGCCATCAGGTCGCAGGACTTGGTAAAGCTCTTCCCGCATGCTGAGCAGGTGAAGGGCCTCCCCTCAGTGTGAATTCGCCGGTGGTTCCTCAGATTGTACGACGCAGTGAAACGCTTCCCGCACTCAGGGCAAATGAATGGCCTCTCCCCAGTGTGGACCCGCTGGTGGATCACCAGGTTGGAGGATTGACTGAAGCTCCTGCCGCACTCGGGGCAGACGAACGGCCTCTCCCCGGTGTGGAGCCGCTGGTGGTTCTGTAGGTTGGAGGAATGAGTGAAGCCCTTCCCGCACTCAGAGCAGACAAATGGCCTCTCCCCAGTGTGGAGCCGCTGGTGGGTTTGCAGGTGAGAGGTCCGGGTGAAGCCCTTCCCACACTCATGGCAGGTGAATGGCTTTTCCCCAGTGTGGACCCGTTGATGGGACTGCAGGGTGTAGCACTGAGTGAAGCCCTTACCGCACTCGGGGCAGACAAATGGCCTCTCCCCGGTGTGGAGCCGCTGGTGGGTCTGTAAGTTGGAGAACTGAGTGAAGCCCTTCCCGCACTCAGAGCAGACAAACGGCCTCTCCCCAGTGTGGAGCCGCTGGTGGGTTTGCAGGTGGGATCTCCGGGTGAAGCCCTTCCCACACTCATGGCAGGTGAATGGCTTTTCCCCAGTGTGGACCCGTTGATGGGACTGCAGGGTGTAGGACTGAGTGAAGCCCTTACCGCACTCAGTGCAGACAAATGGCCTTTCCCCACTGTGGAGCCGCTGGTGGGTCTGTAGGTTGGAAATCCGAGTGAAGTCCTTCCCGCATTCAGAGCAGACAAATGGCCTCTCCCCAGTGTGGAGCCGCTGGTGGGTTTGCAGGTGGGATCTCCGGGTGAAGCCCTTTCCACACTCATGGCAGATGAATGGCTTTTCCCCAGTGTGGACCCATTGATGGGCCTGCAGGGTGTAGGACTGAGTGAAGCCCTTACCACACTCAGTGCAGACAAATGGCCTCTCCCCGGTGTGGAGCCGCTGGTGGGTCTGTAGGTTGGAGAACCGAGTGAAGCCCTTCCCGCACTCAGAGCAGACAAATGGCCTCTCCCCAGTGTGGAGCCGCTGGTGGGTTTGCAGGTTGGAGAACCGAGTGAAGCCCTTCCTGCACTTGTGACAGGTGAATGGTTTTTCCCCGGTGTGGACCCGCTGATGTTTCGTTAACTCACTCAACAACTTAAAGTTCTTCTCGCAGACGGAGCACTGAAATGGGTTCATTGCTGTGGAGCCGAGAGGTTGTGACCAGGGGATAAATCAATGCAGTACACAGTGCGTGCTTAGACTGATGGAGGGTCTTGGAGAGCTGGACAGTGGATTAAATCAACATTGAGGCTGGGACTTGGCTGGAATCTGGGAAAAATCATCCTCTTGCCAGGTGTTGCAAGCCTCAGAACCATAGAGCCCTCTGTTCTGGGACTCTACTCCCAGAGACCCGGCACCCGGTGCTGAATTTCCTGCAGTCCCCAACAAGTGCCGGGGCCTTTGGGGTCGTTTACATACACGTGACGTCACTTCACGCGTGCCTGTACCCTCTCTTCTTTCACATGGTGATGGGGTACTTTCTTGGGCAAAGAGATTTCTGAGTAATGATCATTGCCATGAAAGGCGTTGAGCGATTGTCTTTAAACAAAGCAGTTCTCGGGCCAGTGTCTCCCAAATCAATCTCCCATAATGCAACTGCTACAATGGAGGAAACACAGCTGTCAATCAATGCATAGAAAGATCCTGTCAATGATGACAGTCATTGTTTTCATGTTGATTGAGGAATAAATATTCCAGGATTATTTCCCAGTGCGTCCTTGGAAAATATCAGGCAATATTTTGTATCAACGCGAGGAGAGGGAACGTTGAAAGGGCGCTGGCCCGTAACATTGGGGATTCTTTCCCTCTTCCACCGATGGTGCTCGACCTGCTGAGTTCCTCCAGCAGAGCGGAGAGACTAGACCAGCCGTATCACAGCGCCAGGCAGCCGGGTTCGAGAGCCAGAAGGGTCTGTTACCATGCTGGATCCCTAAAACTATAAATGAAAAAAATGTTTTTGTTTTGGGTACGATTGTTGTGTCCAACTAGCATTAAAATTCAAATTTATGACTAAACATGAACAACTTAACACACTAAATTTACCAAAGTGGAAATACAGTTAGAAGTTCTATCAATAACTTAGAATAAGTCATCTCAAAGTCGCCCTCCTTCCTCCAATCCCCCTCCCTCTCCCTCCATCTGCTCCCCCTCCCCTCCTCCCTCCCCTCCTCCCTCCCCCACCCCATTCCCCCAACCCTCCCTTTCCTTCTCTCCACTATACCTCCCTGCCCCCTTGTTCTACTCTCCCCGTCTCTACCCACCCTCCCTCTCTCAGTCCAACTCCTGCTCCAACCATCCCCCCCCCCCACCAACCCGTGCAGGCGGGGAAGAGGGAGGGACAGGGGCTGCGGCCAGGGAGTGGGGGGGGGGGGGGGGAAAGGAGAACACACTCGCTGCCCGTTGTCAGGGACCCTTCTCCTTGATGGCACCCCCCCCCCCCCCCCTCGCTCCACACCGGCAGTAGGCGGGTCTCCCCTCCCCTCTCCCCCCCATGCCCCTTACTCCTCCCTCCCCCTGCCCTCCTCCCCAAGGCCGCCCTCACCCTCCGGCAAAACCGGATCCAACGGAACAAGTCTCACCTCCAACCGCGCGCACTGCGGACTCGTCCGTGGACAGGCCCGTTGCTGAGGGAACGGCTGTGACGTGAAACGCAGGTAGGTGGCACGCCATCACGTGACCGCCGGCGGCAGTCTGGGAGGGAGGTGGAGGGAGCTGTTAATCATCGGAGCTGCAGCGCTCGGGGCGTCACCAATCCTTCCAGGTTAATTGTTGGTTTCCCCCCACTGTGGACAGGGTAGAAGGTGGTTCTCATTCCCCCTCCCCCCATCCCCTCTGTGGACAGGGTAGTAAGAGGTTCTCATTCTCCCCCTCCATCTGTAGACAGGGTCGGAAGTGTTTCTTTTATTCCCCCCCCCCCCCACTGTTGTCAAGGTAGAAGGTGGTTCTCATTCTCATTCCCCCCATCCCCACTGTGGACAGGGTAGAAGGAGGTTCTCATTCTCCCCCTCCATCTGTAGACAGAGTCGGTCGGAGGTGTTTCTCTTATTCCCCCACCCCCCCACTGTTGTCAGGGTGGAAGGTGGTTCTCGTTCCCCCTCCCCTCATCCCCACTGTGGACAGGGTAGAAGGAGGTTCTCATTCTCCCCCTCCATC
The DNA here is from genome assembly GCF_036971445.1 of Narcine bancroftii. NCBI lineage: Eukaryota > Metazoa > Chordata > Chondrichthyes > Torpediniformes > Narcinidae > Narcine > Narcine bancroftii. The sequence goes on along the minus strand of NC_091469.1, from coordinate 316,044,708 downwards.
TGTAGACAGGGTCGGAGGTGTTTCTCTTATTCCCCCACCTCCCACTCTTGTCAGGTAGAAGATGGTTCTCATTCTTCCCCCCCCCCCCCCCCAACCCCATCCCCACTGTGGACAGGGTGTTAGAGATAGAGAATTTAGGTTAAAATGGCTTAAGTTAAAATGTGATGATTAATCATAAAAAGGGAAGCCAGAACGGACAGGGAGCTTACTAGCAGCCAAGGACAAAAAAGTTCAGCTGGATATGTTTTTTTTTAAACATATCTTTTCATGGTCATAGTGAGAGACATGCAGGAGACAAAAGATTGATAAGAAGGGTGAGAAACAGAATTTAGTGTATGTAGAGTTCGCAGCGTACGTAATGAACGTGATAATTAAAAATGCAGTTGTACTTAGAATGCTTTTGCAATACTAACCAATTAAAACAGTATTAATAAGAAGGGGAAGGGCAAACAACAAGGGTATAAAAATCAATGCACTGTATGTATCGGGGCTTAACTGGTGAGAAGCCAGTTGAGTCCAACTCTGCAGACTTGTAAATAAAGCTTGTCGTGTCATCAGTTTTAAAGAGACTCATGTGTGAGAAGTTTTATTTCTGACAAATGGGGGCTCGTCCGGGATCTACACTCCAGCCGTGAGGGGAGGCGAGAAGAGGGACATCGGAGGTGGTGCACCCCGCTGAGTTCAGCGGCTCCTAGTCCCTTGCTCATCGCTTCGGGCGGCTTGAGCGAGTGGTATCCGGACAAGGTGACACGACAAAACGGAGAGGAGAAGGGTGACGGTTCAATCCCCGAGAAGACACCGGTAAGTGACGACTTACGATTGTGGTGTGGGGATTGGGTAACAGGTGTAACGGGATACACCTGTTTGGATAAAAAAAACCTAACGTAATAGATCAGGTATAGAGCTTTTGTCGTGGCGTGAGGACCCTGTCGTGGGACTCTAGGATAGACCCCAGGGAAACCTCGGCGGTAACCGAAGGAGGGACAGCACCTCCGACGAAGTGCCGAGAAGAGAGGGGTCGACCCCAGGGAAACCTCAGCGGTAACCGAAGGAGGGACAGTACCTCCGACGAGGCGTCTGAGAAGAAGGGAGTAGGGTCCAGAACGAGAGGGTCCTCAGCAACGATAAACAGATCTAGGTGGGAAAATGGGAGGATCAAAATCTAAGGGCTCGTCTGAAAATTCAGGACAATTCCTGGGAGTTCCCCTTGACAGCCCTTTGGGGAGAATGTTTGAAAATTGGGATAGTAAAAGATATCGAGACAAAAACAAGAAAAAGATGGTTCAATATTGTCTCCTTTGGTCGAAACAACCTATTAAAGGTTCCTCGGTCTGGTGGCCGAAATTTGGATCTGATGAGGATTGGGTTAGACAAGCATTAAACATATATGTAAATTCGAGACCAAAGGTGAATCAAGAAGAGTCAGCATATGCATTTTGTTGGGTTCCCTGGCCAGGATCCTTAACAAAATGTTTTAAATTGAGGGTAGCGGGAGAAAAGAAGTGGGAACCTCTGGACAACCTTCCCCCTCCTTATATTCCCCCGGTGCCTACTGCGCCCGAGGAAAGCTCATTACCGGAGGGGAAAGGTGATGAATCTGATTGCCCCGAAAGGGGCCGGGAAAAAAAGAATGAATTAAGGGAGTCGGACCCTAAACTTCCACCGGTAAACCGACCCTGGACAAGATCCCAGACTGGTCCAGGACCATCAAAGTTTTCAGTAAGCCTAAATCCCCTGAGGGAAGTTCCTATGGGAGGACCGGGAGGGGGAACGGGATATGTGAATGTTCCCCTAACTAGTACAGAGGTGTGGGGATTTAAGAAAGAAATGAAAAAGTTATTGGAAGATCCTATAGGACTGGCCGAACAGCTCGACCAATTCCTGGGACCAAACACATACGTGGGAAGAGATGCAGGCAATAATGGGAACATTATTCTCACCCCAGGAGAGGCAGATGATTCGACGGGCTGCCCTCCTCATGTGGGAATATGAACAACCTGGGGACCCCAGACCCCATGAACAAAAATATCCCTTAAATGAACCCAGGTGGGACAAACGAACACCCGAGGGATTGGCAAGTATGAGACAATATAGAGAGTGGACAATTAAAGGGATACGGGAGGCTGTGCCAAAGGGTCACAATTTCACCAAGGCATTTGGGAACCACCAGGGGAAAAACGAGTCCCCTACTGATTTCTTGGAGAGGGTGAGAAAGAATGTCCAACAGTATGCAGGCGTGGACCCTAGTACACCAATGGGTGAACAGCTTATTCGAATTGAATTTGTTTCTAAATCATGGCAGGACATTAGAAAGAAACTAGAAAAGGAGGAGGACTGGAGCGAAAAACCCCTAAGCAACCTGTTAAAAAAGGCGCAAAAAGTATATGTGCAGAGAGAAGAAGAAGATCAAAAGAGGGCGACAAAGGTTATGGTACAGACTATCCGACAGATGAATGCCGAATCCAGAGGGGAAAGAAAACAAAACCTTCCTCTAAACAATCCAAGATATCCAAGAGAGGGAAGACCCCGGAGGTTCGTTAAGTGCTATTACTGCAATGAGGAAGGACACTTTAAGAGGGAATGCCCCCGATACAAGAGGGAATTGCGTGCCCTCGAACTTATGGAAGAAGATTAGGGGGGTCAGGGGTTCCAAATGTTGGGGACCAAGTATAAGAGGGAACCCCTGGTAAAACTAAAAATTGGTCCCAAGGGAGAAGAGGTGGTGTTTATGGTGGACACAGGAGCGGAACGAAGTAGTGTAATAACTGTGCCAATCGGGACTGAACCTGTAAAAAGTAATTTAAAAATTTCTGGGATAGAAGGGGCTGCCAGAATGGTATCAATAATTCCCCAAGTAACAGTGAAACTGGAAGAAAGAGAAGGGGTACAAGACCTCTTGTTACCGTCGGCTGGATTTAACCTCCTAGGAAGGGACTTACAGGCTCTCCTAGGTTTGGGTGCTCTCCCTGTGGACGGAGAAGTGCGAGTCCACCTCTGTGCTCTAAAGGAAGAGGATGAACGGCAGATTGACGAGAGAGTCTGGTATAAGGAGGAAAATCGAGGAGGTCTGGACATCCCACCTTTACATGTCACATTAATACCAGGTCATCAGCCGGTAAGGAAACGTCAGTATCCTATTTCTTTGGAAGGGAGAAAAGGGCTACAGCTGGTAATTGAGACTCTAATATGAGACGGACTATTAGAAGAATGCATGTCACCTTATAACACCCCTATACTCCCAGTGAAAAAGTCAGATGGATCCTATCGCCTAGTTCAGGATCTAAGAAGTTTGAATGCTATTGTTCAGACCCGCCACCCAGTGGTGCCTAATCCCTATACTATTATGAGTCGGATTCCCCCAGAGCATGAGTGGTTTAGTGTTATCGACTTGAAGGATGCCTTCTGGACGTGTCCATTAGAAGAGGAAAGTAGAGATATGTTCGCGTTTGAATGGGAAAATCCATGGACAGGTAGACGGAGACAGCTTCGGTGGACTGTATTGCCCCAAGGGTTCACTGAATCTTCGAACCTGTTTGGACAAATGCTAGAACAAATCCTGGCGGACTATCCACAATCTGATGATTCCCAACTAATGCAGTATGTGGACGATTTACTATTATCAGGACCCAAGGAACAAGAAATGAGGGGAGATACAATTAGACTCTTGAATTATCTGGGGAAAAAGGGTCTACGGGTGTCCAGGAACAAGTTACAGTTCGTTGAGAGAACTGTGGTATATCTGGGACACCAGATAAGTAAAGGACAGAAACGGATTACCCCTGAACGGATTGCGGGAATCACTAGAATGCCGTTACCCCGTAATAAGAAGGAAATAAGACAATTCCTGGGACTCTTAGGTTACTGTAGGTTATGGATAGAGGACTACTCAGCTTTGGTGAAGTTTATGTATGAAAAACTGACAAATGAAAATGAATATCCATTGAAATGGACCCAGGAGGAGGAGGGATGGTTTGAGGACTTGAAGCATCGCCTGACACGAGCCCCGGTACTCACTCTGCCCTCTTTAAAACAGCCCTTCCAGCTATTTGTCACTCATAACCAAGGAACAGCTGTGGGAGTTTTAACACAGGAAAAAGGCGGTCAGCGACACCCAGTGGCTTTCCTTTCCAAAATGATGGACCCAGTGTCTCGCGGATGGCCGACATGTATCCAGGGAGTAGCGGCTGCTGCTCTGTTGGTAGAGGAAGCACGTAAACTTACTTTTGGAGGAAAGATGACTGTGTACACCTCCCATTCTGTGAGTGTTTTATTAACACAAACTGCCCATCGATGGCTGACTGATTCTCGCATATTAAAGTATGAAACCATTTTAATGGTCGGAGAAGATTTACAGTTTGCAAAGATTAATAGCTGCAACCCAGCTCAGTTTTTATACGGCAGTGAAACAGAGAGAGAGGTGGAGCACGACTGTGTCGAGTTGACGGATCTTCAGACCAAGACCCGAGAAGACCTTTGCGATACTCCGCTGGGAGAAGGATATGAATTCTACATTGACGGCTCTGCCAGATGTGTTAACGGAATGAGAAGAAGTGGGTATGCTATAATAGAAGGAAATACTTGGAAAGTAGTAGAATCCACGAGACTACCCGGAAGCTGGTCAGCACAATCCTGTGAACTATATGTCTTGCAGAGAGCCCTCAGAATACTGGCAGAGAAAACTGGAACGATTTACACTGATTCCAAATACGCATACGGGGTAGTGCATACCTTTGGTAAGATCTGGAAGGAGCGTGGTCTAATTACATCAAGAGGAAAGGAATTGGCACACGAACAGATGATTACTCTGACTTTAGAAGCCTTGACATTACCCCAGGAAATAGCAGTGGTCTACATACCAGGTCATCAGAGGGGAGATACCCCGACAGCAATTGGAAACAGACTGGCTGATGAAGAAGCCAAAAGGGCAGCCATGCAATGAGAAGTCCGTTTGCTGACCTTAATCCCAATAAGACAAGGCATAAAGAAGGCTCCCATTTTCACTGCTAAGGAAGAAAAGGACATGGCTCAGCTGGGCGCAAGCCAGCTGCCTGATGGAACATGGAAGACACCAGATGGAAGAATGGTTCTAAATAAAGAAATAACTCGCAATATTTTAAAACACCTGCATCATCAGAGCCACTGGGGCACCCAAGCCTTATGTGACACAGTGCTTTGAGAATATGTGTGTAAGGGAATCTACACCTTGGCCCAACAGGAGGTGCAGAACTGTCACCTATGCACAAAAATTAATAAGAAGATAATAAGGACAGGGACCATGGGAGGTCAACCATTAGCCATACGCCCTTTTCAAAGTATCCAGATCGACTTCACAGAGTTACCTCAGGTCCAAAGATGGAAGTATCTGTTGGTGGTAATAGATCACTTTACCCGATGGGTGGAAACCTTCCCAACAGTAAATGCTACAGCCTCTACAGTAGCTCGCCTCCTCCTAGAGCAGATAATCCCCAGATATGGTATAATGGATTCTATAGACTCAGACAGGGGTCCTCATTTTTGTTCAAAAATCCAGCAATTGATTTGTAATGCATTACAGGTCTCTTGGAAATTGCATACCCCTTGGCATCCACAAAGCTCAGGGAGGGTTGAACGTATGAATGGAACCCTAAAAATGCAATTGACAAAATTAATGGTGGAAACTAAAATGCCTTGGATAAAGTGTCTGCCCCTGGCTTTATTGAGAATTCGTACTGCCCCACGAAAAGATGTAGGGTTGTCCCCTTATGAAATGATGTTTGGACTTCCCTTCTGGAGTACAGTTGAGGGGTGTCCCACCTTGGGGGAAGGGGATATATTTGTTAGGAACTATTTACAGGCACTGTCACGCACTCTTACAGATTTACGAAAGAGAGGACTATTGGCACAAACACCGCCTCTAGACTTTTCTTTACACAAAGTGGAACCAGGAGACTGGATTCTCATCAAGACCTGGAAAACTGAAAAACTCCAGCCCCAGTGGGAAGGTCCATACCAAGTTCTCTTAACTACAGAGGCTGCAGCACGAACAAGAGAGAAGGGGTGGACACCGCATCCAGATTTAAGGGACCTGTAGAGGCGCCTCAGGACCCTGATACGAACTCAGATTGGACTTTGTTCCTGGAGAAAAACCTCTTACCTTGCGATTTCGCAGAAAGACTTGATTCACAATGTTATTGTTATGTTCTTTGATTTTTCTTAGTTTGCCTATGTCTTTATCAGGTGTGAAATGTAAGAAATGCAGAGACACAGTGGTCCTGTTTCAGGACCGCATTTGGGGAAGAAAGGAGGGTAATTTTATTTCCCATACCTCAGTTCCTGAGAAATGCTGGGCAGAAAATACCACCCAACATCTATATACCCCTTGTGTGGAAAAAGAAGGAAATAATATGGGTCATTTTATACAGATTCCTAATACCACTCCTTTCCCTCTTAACGGTTGGAAGGGTGACTCAGGCCCACCATGCCCTGATGGACTCTGGTTTTGCATTCACCAGCGTACTGTTCCAATAAGAAATTCCACTCCACAGTCAAAAGTGCCTGCCCCTTTAAGACAGCCGGACTTAGTTCGAGTCCATCCAAATAACCATGAAAGTTTCGGTCACGCAGTTGGGGGAGATAACCTTTTTGTTGATCTTGCAACTAGAATTGCAGGAACTTTTAATGTAACCAATTGTTGGGTCTGCGGGGGTCCACGGATGTCAGAGCAATGGCCTTGGTGGGGGGAGTCCCTCAATTCATTGACCATGATTTCCCGAATTTGGACAACTAACCGAACGAGATCAAGAGAAACTTGGTCTCTCTCTAACGTCCCCTCTGGTTTTTATTGTCTCTCACGAACCAGCAAATACCCAGTAGGAAAAAGTCCCTGCAAGGCTGTATGGATTCGCATTTCGCCTGGTAATTTCATTTGGTTTCCTAAACCGCTGACTTGGTTCTTATCCACTGTTTTTAAAACTAATTGCCTACCCCTGTCTAATAGCAGTATTCAGCTTTGGAATTGTACCAGTTCCACCATCACAGGACCATACCAATCAAACCCCACTCTTAAAAGAGTTTGGGAACGGGGATATGGAGTATCCCCAAATGGATTATTCTGGGTATGTGGTAATACTTGTTTTGCCCTGTATTATTCCCTGTCTACGCAGCCTGGTGATTTCCATGGTCCAACAGGCTATGCAACCAGGGGAACTGGGAGATCCCGTTAGAATTTTACTTCAGCACGAAATTAATTTATCATGAGACGTTTCTCTTCCCTGAGTTAAAATCCCCATTTATATATATATATATATATATATATATACATATATAATACACACATTTTAAAGAGAGAAAGGGGTGGATTGTTAGAGATAGAGAATTTAGGTTAAAATGGCTTAAGTTAAAATGTGATGATTAATCATAAAAAGGGAAGCCAGAACGGACAGGGAGCTTACTAGCAGCCAAGGACAAAAAAGTTCAGCTGGATATGTTTTTTTTTAAACATATCTTTTCATGGTCATAGTGAGAGACATGCAGGAGACAAAAGATTGATAAGAAGGGTGAGAAACAGAATTTAGTGTATGTAGAGTTCGCAGCGTACGTAACGAACATGATAATTAAAAATGCAGTTGTACTTAGAATGCTTTTGCAATACTAACCAATTAAAACAGTATTAATAAGAAGGGGAAGGGCAAACAACAAGGGTATAAAAATCAATGCACTGTATGTATCGGGGCTTAACTGGTGAGAAGCCAGTTGAGTCCAACTCTGCAGACTTGTAAATAAAGCTTGTCGTGTCATCAGTTTTAAAGAGACTCATGTGTGAGAAGTTTTATTTCTGACACAGGGTAGAAAGAGGCTCTCATTCTCCCCCTCCATCTGTAGACAGGGTTGGAGGTTTTTCTCTTATTCCCCCACCCCCCACTGTTGTCAGGTAGAAGGTGGTTCTCATTCCCCCTCCCCTCATCCCCACTGTGGACAGGGTAGAAGGAGATTCTCATTCTCCCCCTCCATCTGTAGACAGGGTCGGTCGGAGGTGTTTCTCTTATTCCCCCACCCCCCCACTGTTGTCAGGGTAGAAGGTGGTTCTCATTTTTCCCCCCTCCACCCCCATCCCCACTGTGGACAGGGCAGAAGCTGGTTGTCAAACCCTCCCCCTCTGTGAACAGGGCAGAAGGAGGTTCTCATTCTCCCCCTCCATCTGTCAACAGGGTAGAAGATGCTACTCATTCCCCCCACTCCCCACTGTGGACTGGGCAGAAGGTGGTACTCATTCCCCCCTTTGTAGGCCTTGGTGGTCCAGCCCAGGTTGTTCACAGTGTCATTAATTCAATGCCAGCAAGGTTATTCTGATTAGAACAGCCCAAGGCCAAATACAGGAGGGCTGGAGAATCCAGCCCAGGCAATTGCTTGTCGCCAGAAAGGTTAGGCCGATATCATGGCCCAAGAGCAAGTACAAAAGAATTGAAGTTGACCAGTGGAAAGGCGTGCACTAATGATTGGTGCCAAACCTTGATTGGTAAGTGGTGTGTCTTCCGAAGAAGTTGTGGGCAGTGCTGTCACGTGACAGCCATGACCCTTCACAATACAGGAGAGTGCAAGGCAGGGATGGGGGTAGGGAGCTGAAGGAAAGGAGACAGGTGAGGGGAAAAAGAGACTTGGAAAAGGGGCCAATAGAAATCGGATGTCAATGTTTGTGCCATTTGGTTGCAAACTGCAGAGACGGAATATAGAGGGTGGTTACTCCAGTTTCCAAATGTCAACATTTGGGGTCCAGATTGTTGTTGCGATGGGGTTTTCCTTGCAGACTCCAGATCTCTGTGTGTTTGTATACTCCCCAGTTGGCCATTTTCACCTAAAATGCATCAGATCTCCTGGGTCACTTCCCCTTTGTACTTGCTGGCCTGGCTGGTACAGATGAACCTGTCTGACCTGGACCTTGATGGATATTGAATAAAATAATTGTAATGAGAAGATTTTGGCCTCATTCTTGACTTCTGAAACGCCTTCTGAGCGACACTATCTTCAGACCCAACAGCTGCCTCAATGTCCTTGCAAAATGCCTGGGCCAGTGCCTGCTCCCCTGTAAACCTATTATTTGATAATCTGTGCACGACTCCCACCAGTGTTTTGCACTCTTATTATTTCTAATCTCTACCTTGATGGCTCCAACATTCGTCTACCCACAAAGTAGATAATCTCCCACTGGCACACTGATCTCATCCTGAATCAACAGGGCTTCCACACCTCACCCAGCACCAACATGCCCCTTCCCACAAACTAGATCATCTCCCACTGTTATTCTGATCTCACCCTGAATCAACAGGGCTTCCCCATCTCCAACATTCCCCTCCCCACAAACTAGATCATCTCCCACTGTTCCCCCGATTTCACCCTGAATCAACACCTCCGACATCTTCCTGTCTGTCCTTCCAAATTATCTTATACCCCTAGGTTTTTAATTCCCATTCATTTTCAACCTACAACCATGCAGAATGCTGGAGATGGGGGAGGTGGGGAAGTCCTGTTGATTCAGGGTGGGATCAGGGTGAGAGTGGGAAATTATCTAGTTTGTGGGGAGGGGAATGTTGGAGATTGGGAAGGTGGGGAAGCCCTGTTGATTCAGGGTGGGGTCAGGGTGACAGTGGATGATGATCTAATTTGTGGGAGGGGAATTTTGCAGATGGGGGAGGTGGGGAAGCCCTATTGATTCAGAGTGGGATCACGGTGACAGTGGGAGATGATCTTGTTTGTGGGGAGCAGGAGGTTGAATGAACTGGTGAGATCAGGAAGGAGGTGACGTCATGGACCCTGTTTGTACACATCACCACCTGCTGGCCGCCCTTTGTATGTGCAGGTCGGGTTGAGCGTTGATGTGATTGGTCCTTTCTGATCACATGTCGGTCTGGCCATGTTAGTCCCTCTGTGCTGTGGGGAAGGAGGCTTCGCTGGTCCTTGATGCGAGTCAGCGCTGTCGATGTGTAAGAGCTTGAATTTACTTGGCGATGGGAGCGGGTGGTCCGAGGGGCAGCCGCTGATCCGTGGGGCTGTGACTGGGTCGGTTGTTGGTTGTGTCTGAGCCACATAAACCCACATTGGGCCCAACTTCACTGGGTCCAAAGGCCCGGAGACGGGGCCCTTCTTCCCGGCAGGAATTTGGGCTCAACAAGGGCAGCTCTCCTATCGGCCCTGTCCCTATTATCACCCTGTCCGCTGTTCACTGTGGGGTGGGGCATTACACTGGGGACTGGGGGGAAAGGGGGGACATTACACTGGATTGGGGGAATAGGGGGGACATTACACTGGGGATTGGGGGGAAGAGGGGGGACATTACACTGGGGATGGGGGAAAGGGGGGACATTACACTGGGGACTGGGAGGGGAAAGTGGGGGATATTACACTGGGGAAAAGGGGGGACATTACATTAACTGGGAAGGGAAAGGGATATTACAGTGGGGACTGGAGTATAGGGGGGACATAACACGGGGGACTGGGAGGGGAAGGGGGTCATTACACTGGGGATGGGGGAAAGGGGGACATTAGTCTGGGGACTGGGAGGGGAAAGGGGGGACATTACACTGGGGACTGGGAGGGGAAGGGGGGACATTACACTGGGAACTGGGAGGGGAAGGGGGGGGACATTACACTGGGGACTGGGAGGGGAAGGGGGGACTTTACACTGGGGACTGGGGGACTGGGAGTGACATTACACTGGGGACTGGGAGTGACATTACACTGGGGACTGGGAGTGACATTACACTGGGGACTGGGAGTGACATTACACTGGGGACTGGGAGTGACATTACACTGGGGACTGGGAGTGACATTACACTGGGGACTGGGAGTGACATTACACTGGGGACTGGGAGTGATTACACTGGGGACTGGGGTGAAGGGGGTGATATTACACTGGGGAAGGGGGGGACATTATGGGGGGACTGGGAGGGGAAAGGTACATTACACTGAGGACTAGGAGGGGAATGGATGGACATTAAATTGGGGACTGGGGGGGTCATTACACTGGGGACTGGGAGGGGAAAGGGAGGACATTACACTGGGGACTGGGAGGGGAAGTGGGGGGATCATTACACTGGGGACTGGGAGGGGAAAGGGGTATTGCCTTGGCGGTGGTGTGGGTGAGGGGGGTTTCTGCCTTGGTGGGTGGGGGCCATTTTGTTGGGGGTGAAGACTGCTTTTAGGGTTCGTTCCTTGTTATTTACCTTTAGAATAAAACATTGATCAATACAGCACAGTATTGACCATTCAACCCTCAATGATGTTCTGACCTGTTTATTCCTTTTTAAAAAAAAGTACTCAACCCCCTCCCCCCTACCCTATAACCCTCTATTTTCCTTTCATCCATCTGTCAAAGAGTCTCTTAAATTCCTCTCAATGTTTCAGCCTTCACCACCATCCCCAGCAAGACATTCCAGGCACACTCTGTGTTAAGAAAATACTTACCCCTGATGTCTCCCCTAAACTTACCACCTTTAACTTTGTACATATGTTCTCTTGTGTTTGTTGATCTTGCCCTGGGAAACGGGCGCTGACTGTCCACCCTATCTCTGCCTCTATCAAGTCTCCTCTTATCCTTCTACGCTACAAAGAGAAAAGTCCCAGCCCTGCTAACCTTGCCTCATTAGACTTGTTTGACAATCCAGGCAATATCCTGGTAAATTTGCTCTGCACCCTCTCCATGGCTTCCACATTCTTCGATAATGAGGTGATCAGATCCGAACACAATAGTCTAAATGTGGTCTCACCAGAGATTTGTAGAGTTGCAACATGACCTCTCTATTCCTGAACTCAATCCCCCTATTAATGAAGCCCAGCATCCAATCAGCCTTCTTCACTATCCTATCAACCTGTGTGGTGACCTTGAGGGATGTATGGATTTGAACCCCAAGGCCCTCTGTTCATCCACACTCTTAAGTAACCGACCATTAACCCTGTACTCAATCATTTGCTTAGTCCTTCCAAAATGCATCACCTCACACTTATCTGGATTGAAATCCATCTTCCACTTTTTTTATCCAACTCTGCATCCTGTCTGTATCCTCTTGTAAACTACAACAACCTTCAGCTCCATCTACAATTCCTCTATCTTTCCTGTCATCCGCAAACTTAATGTCCCATTTTTCTGCTTCATCATCCAGGTCATTTATAAAAATCACAAAGTGCTGGGGGTCCACGAGTCACTGATATCCAGACAGAATACTTTCCTTCCACTACTACTCTGTTTTCTTCTGACAAGCCAATTATTTATCTACACAGGCAAGTTGATGTGTCTTGTGACTTTCTGGATGAGTCTCTCGTGGGGGACCTTGTCAAATGCCTGTCTAAAATCCATTTAGACTACATGTACCACCCTACCCTCATCAATTTCTTTTGTTACCTCCTCACAATACTCAATTAGACTCATGAGGTACGACCTTCCCTTCACAAAGCTATGCTGACTATCCTTGAGTCGACTGTACTTCTCCAAATGCTCATAGATCCTATCCTTAAGAATCCTCTCCATTAGTTTGTGCACCATTGATGTTAGATTCGCTGGTCTTTTATTCTTTTTTAAACAAGGAGATTACATTTGCCGTTCTCCAATCCTCTGTTGAAGGATTCCCTGTGGCCAAAGAGGATTCAAGGAGCTGATATGGAACTCCTCATTTGCTGGAGTGGTTTTAGACTGATGAATCATGAGAGAATTTTAAGGAATGTGTTTGTGTAGGGAGCAGTCTCTTTGGTGGTTCCAGAAACTAAAGATAGGAAACTAAAAATTCTGTGTTTTTTTTTTAAAGCCACGAGTAGCTCCTTTATGCAACTCATGGCTGTTTTCTTGCTGTAACAGACTTCTCACACTTTGTAAAGTTTTTCAAAGTTTGTTTATACAGCTGTATTCTTATTTGTTTTGGAGCAACTTCAGGTCCACCTTCAACATTTGGTGTAGTCGGAAGGATCCCAAGACAGGAATCACGGATCAAGCCAGACTGAGGAAGTGGCCTGGCCAGTGATGGAGAAACAGAGGGAGAGAGGGATCCAGCATTAATTTGCATTATATCTCTCACTGTCAATCACCTGGTGGAACATTCCCTTGCCCAAGGTTGACTGGAATGCCCTGATGGGACCTGCAGGAAGGAATATGGGTTGCACGAGGTTAGTGTATTTTAATGGGGCAGTGAGTTCGGGATACTCAGTCAATTGAACTGAACTCAAGTCTATTTGGGAATTGGGCAGCAAGCAGGATGACTCCTATTATCAGTGGGAAGGATGGGATAGTGAGTCTGGTAGAGCTCAGTCTATGCGGGAAAATTTGGAATTGGACCGCGAGTCAAGGGCCTCAGTCTATTGGGGGGGAAATTGGACAGTGATTCAGGGGACCAGTCTGTTGGGGGCTGGGGAATTGGACAGTGGATTTTTAGGGCCTCATTCTATGGGAGGGAACTGGAAAACGAATTGGGACTGTATTGGGGGATTGGGAATTGGACAATGTCAGGGGCCTCAGTCTATTGGGGGAGGGGGAATTGGTCAGCGAATTAGAGGACAGTCTATTGGGAGTTGGGGAATTGGCCAGTGAGTTAGAGATCTCATTCTATTAGGGGATAGGGAATTAGCTAGTGAGTCAGGGGCCTCAGACCATTGCGGGGGGGGGAGGGGGGGTGGAATTTGGACAGAGAGTCAGGGGTCTCAGCCTTTTGGGGGGGGAATTGGACAGTGAATCAGGGACCTCAGACCTTTGGGGGCTGGGGAATTGGTCAGCGTGTCAGAGGCTGGGGAATTGGACAGTAAATTAGGGGACAGTCTATTGGCGGATGGGGAATTAGCCAGTGAATTAGGAACTTGGTCTTTTTTTTGGGGGGGGGGGAATTGGACAGAGAGTCTGGGGCCTCAGTCTATTGGGGATTGGGAATTGGATTGTGAGATAGGGGCCTCTGTCTATTGAGAGGTGGGGAATTAGACAGCGAGTCAGGGACCACATTCTCATATGGGGGCAGCGAGTCAAGGATCAGTCTATAGGTGGGTAATTAGACAACATTAGGGGTCTCCCTCAAGGCTAGAGCTGGATGAGGTCCTTACCCAGGAAGAGATATATAAGGCAATTGAACAACTGAAAAGTGGCAAAGCAGCAGGTATGGATAGAATCCCCCACAAAGGTCTGGAAGGCTGGCGGCAAAACTCTGCATGCCAAACTGCATGAGTTTTTCAAGCTCTGCTGGGACCAAGGAAAGCTGCTTCAGGACCTTCGTGTACAAAAACAAAGGCGAGATATCAAACTGCTCAAACTACAGGGGAATCACGCTGCTCTCCATTGCAGGCAAAATCTTTGCTAGGATTCTCCTTAATAGAATAATACCTAGTGTCCCCGAAAATGTCCTCCCAGAATCACAGTGTGGCTTTCGCGCAAACAGAGGAACTACTGACATGGTCTTTGCCCTCAGACAGCTCCAAGAAAAGTGCAGAGAACAAAACAAAGGACTCTACATCACCTTTGTTGACCTCACCAAAGCCTTCGACACCGTGAGTAGGAAAGGGCTTTGGCAAATACTAGAGCGCCTCGGATGCCCCCCTAAGTTCCTCAACATGGTTATCCAACTGCACGAAAACCAACAAGGTCGGGTTAGATACAGCAATGAGCTCTCCGAACCCTTCTCCATTGACAACGGCGTGAAGCAAGGCTGCGTCCTCGCACCAACCCTCTTTACTATCTTCTTCAGCATGATGCTGAAACAAGCCATGAAAGACCTCAACAATCAAGATGCTGTTGACATCCTGTACCGCACGGATGGCAGTCTCTTCAATCTGAGGCGCCTGCAAGCTCACACCAAGGCACAAGAGCAACTTATCCGTGAACTACTCTTTGCAGACGATGCCACTTTAGTTGCCCATTCAGAGCCAGCTCTCCAGCGCTTGACGTCCTGTTTTGCGGAACTGCCAAAATGTTTGGCCTGGAAGTCAGCCTGAAGAAAACTGAGGTCCTCCATCAGCCAGCTCCCCACCATGACTACCAGCCCCCCCACATCTCCATCGGGCACACAGAACTCAAAACGGTCAACCAGTTTACCTATCTCGGCTGCACCATTTCATCTGATGCAAGGATCGACAACGAGATAGACAACAGACTGGCCAAGGCAAATAGCGCCTTTGGAAGACTACACAAAAGAGTCTGGAAAAACAACCACCTGAAAAGCCTCACAAAGATCAGCGTGTACAGAGCCGTTGTCATACCCACGCTCCTGTTCGGCTCCGAATCATGGGTCCTCTACCGGCATCACCTACGACTCCTAGAACGCTTCCATCAGCATTGTCTCCACTCCATCCTCAACATTCATTGGAGCGACTTCATCACCAACATCGAAGTACTTGAGCTGGCAGAGTTGAAAGCATCGAATCCATGCTGCTGAAGATCCAACTGCGCTGGTAGGTCACGTCTCCAGAATGGAGGACCATCGCCTTCCCAAGATCGTGTTATATGGCGAGCTCTCCACTGGCCACCGAGACAGAGGTGCACCAAAGAAGAGGTACAAGGACTCCTTAAAGAAATCTCTTGGTGCCTGTCACATTGACCACCGCCAGTGGGCTGATATCGCCTCAAACCGTGCATCTTGGCGTCTCACATTTCAGCAGGCAGTAACCTCCTTTGAAGAAGACCGCAGAGCCCACCTCACTGACAAAAGACAAAGGAGGAAAAACCCAACACCCAACCCCAACCAACCAATTTTCCCTTGCAACCACTGCATCCGTGTCAGTCACAAACGAGCCTGCAGCTGACATGGACATACCCCTCCATAAATCTTCGTCCGCGAAGTCAAGCCAAAGAAAGAAGGGGTCTCATCTATAGGGGAGGAATTGGACAGTGAGTCAGGGGCCTCAATGTATTGGTGGGGTGAATTGGATAGCGAGTCAAGGACCTGTCTTTTGTTGGGGGGGGGGCATTTGGATATGAGTCGAGGATCAGTCGAAAGGGGGGGTTTGTAATTGGACAGTGAGTCAGAGCTCTCAGTCTATTGAGGGGGGGGAATATTGGACAGAAAGTCAGGGGAAAATCTATTGGGAGGGTGGGGAATTGGACAGTGAGTTAGGGACAGTCTTTTGGGGGGTGGGAATTGGATGCAGAGTCATGGGCTTCACTCTTTTGGAAGGAGGGGAATTGGACTGTGAGTTGAGGATCAGTCTCTGGGAGGGGAGGATAAATTGGACAGTGAATTAGGGGACTCAGTCTATTGGGTGGTGGTTGTGAGAAACCCAGCTCACTGATTAAATAATTTCTCAGAGTCAGTAGGTGACGTGATATAACCTTTTATTCAAAGTTCTTGCAAGAACGGGTGTCCTTCAGAGAAGGCACACTCACTGATACTCAACAATCTGTTTATACATTTCTTTGTGTTCATAACTACTCCTTTGTTAATTTAATTGGTTAGTTAACTGATTAATTGATATGTTAGTTTAACCTATCAAAAACTGTTCCGCTCCTTGTCTTAAAGCCCACCCTTGTTTTCTTCTCCCATTCCCATGATTTTTGCGACCCCAACTCTTATTTATTCTTATCCTTATTTTTTATGATACTTTGTCACATGTTCCCGTTCTTTCACAGATTTTTAATATATCAAGTTGGCCTTGCCTGCAATCTCTTGCAGGAACTGTCCTTCCTTTGTATTCTAGCAGACGCCCCCTCCCCCCTTTTCCTCTTTCACGTCTCATCTCTGTAGAGCCATTGTTAACACTGATTATTACATTTTTCTGAAACAGCACTTTGGATAATTCTCACATGGGGAATTGGACAGTGAGTTGGGGACCCACTCTCTTGGGGGTGGAAATTGGACAGTGAACTGAGGGGTGCAGTCTTTTGTGGGGGGGGGGTAAATTGGACAGTGAATAAGGGACTCGGTGTAAGGAGGGGATTAGACAGTGATTGAGGGACTCGGTTTCTTTGGCGTTGGGGAATTGTCTATGAGACAGATGCCTCAGTTTTGGGGGGTGGGGAATTGAACAGAGAGTCAGGGTACTTAGTCTTGTGGTGGGGTATTTGACAATGAATCGGGACTTGGTCTATGTGGGTGGTGAATTGGACAGTGCGTCGAGGACTGAGTCTTTTGGGGGTAGAATCAGGACTCAGACTATTGGGGGATTTGGACTGAGGATTTGGTCTATTCAGAGTGGGGATAACTGGGCAGTGAGTTCATAATGTTTGGTGTCGTGTAGTTACTAGATTAAAGAGAAGGTAGAGGATCCAGATAAGGAGACGTTTGGCGAGGCAGCCAGGAGAATACAGAGAAAAATATATGATAAGAACATAGATGAGATTAAATGCAGCGCTGACTGACTGGGCTAAGAAGTATGGCCTGTGGGGGATGGGGTGGAGGATGGGTGAGGAACACGCTGAGTGAGCTTGATGACAAAGATCATGGTTCGTGCGAAACACCAGGAAAGAAAAAACACAAGAAAGAAAGGACCGGTCCATGCTGGCAGGAAAAATCACCGTGATATCCCAACCCACGGTCAAGGCTGGCTCACTTGTGTTGTTTGAGGGAAGCGATTTGGAACAGACTGATGATCATTGAAGTGCACAATGTCCTCGTTTGTGCTCTGCTGTATCTCTGCTCCCCCTGCTGCTTTCCCTGCATTGACTGCTTTTTTTAAAACTTTATTTAAAGGTTTTCTCACAGGAATAAAAAGAAAGATTACATTTAAAGAAAAGATATAAAATAAAATAATATAATTACAATACAACATTAATAACCTAACTTAATTCAGTTTAACCCCCCTACATATACAAGAACTAAAAATCTATATATATATTAAAAAAACCCACCCTTCCCCTCCCCAAAATAAAGAGTGAAGAATTAGTAAAATTAATATTATGTATTAAAAAAACACACAAAAAATGACAAATAAAAATAATAAAAAGATTTATCAGATCTAAAATATCACATCTAAGAACATACTTAAATCAAACTTAATTGCATATACTTATCAAATGGAGTCCACTTCAACTTATAAAAAGACATCTTATCTTGAATTGAAAAAGATATCCTTTCCATAATTAAACAAGACTTCATCTCTAAATACCACCTATCCAAAGTTAGTATATTTCTATCTTTCCAAGTAGACGCTATACATTTCTTGGCCGCTGCTAAAGCTAAATAGATAAAAGAAATCTGATAATCATTTAATCCTGAATCAATTAATGATTGGATATTCCCTAATAAAAATATATCAGGATCTAATACAACACAAATATTATATAATCTATTAAATATAGATTGAATACCTTTCCAAAACTGTTGTAATCGGTCACAGGGCCAGACAGTATGTAAAAAAAGTACTGGCTGTATGGTCACAACGAAAACAACAATCTGACTTACTAAGACCAAATTTTTTAAATTTTTCTGGTGTTAAATATAATTGATGTATAAAATTATAATTAATCATCGCTAATCTAGCATTAATCAATTTCCGAATACTGTTTTGACAAATTTCCATCCATGCTTCTTCAGCTATTGTAGAACCTAAATCTTTTTCCCATTTCAACTTATCTTTATCCCAATCTTTCTTACTTTTATTTTCTTGTAAAATACATTACAAATCAGATATATACCCCTTTTCTGGTATTGAAAGTACATATTTCACAAAGCTAGTTTCGGGCAATAAAGTCATTTGCCGACCACATATCTGTTTTACAAATGATCTTAACTGATAGTACACAAATACAGAATTTCCACTAATACCAAATTTCCTTTGTAATTCCTGAAAAGAACAAAAATGTCCTTCAAAAAAACAATCAGATAAGTTTTTTATTCCTTTCCTTTCCCATTGTTTCAAGGTGATATTGGAGACCGTAAAAGGAACAAGTTAATTATTATATAATGGCAATCGCCCAGACCATTTATTTTTAAGCCCCATTTTATCAAGTTTACTTGTCCATAGATTCAATAAATGTTTCAATATTGGTACATCATAAGTTCGTAACAAATTTTTATTCCATCGAAACAAAAATTCATGTGGAGATTTTTCTAAAATAACTGCCAGTTCTATCTTTGCCCAACTGGGCAGATCCTCCATATTCATTAGTGCACTAAGAAATTTAAATTGAGCTGCCTCATAATAATATCGAAAATTGGGTAATCTCAAACCTCCAAATTGAAAGTACCACATCAATTTTTTCATTGCTACCCTCGGAAATTTTCCCTTCCATAAAAATTCTCTAACTACTTTGTATAAATCCTTAAAAAAACTTTTTTTTTTAAATAAGGAATCGATTGAAATAAATATTGCATCCGAGGAAAAATATTCATTTTTATGTATTAATCCTCCCCAATAAACCTAAAGGTAAGTCCTTCCACCTAATCAAGTCTAGTTTAATCTTTTTTATTAAGGGAAGGTAATTAATTGAATATAAATCTTGATATTCTGTATTGACATTAATTCCCAAATATTTAATTTGTTTTGTCCACTTCAATTTCGTAATATTTTTATATATCGAATAATCATCTTTAAAAATTGACAAAATTTCACTTTTAGCCCAATTTACCTTATAGCCAGATAATTTTGTAAAGATTCTTGAATTGCTGGTAAAGAAATATTAGGGTCCACCAGGTATAATAAAACATCATCTGCTAATAAATTAATCTTATATTCCTCATTCAAAACTCTCATACCCTTAACATTTTCATTTTGACGTATTAACTGTGCCAAAGGTTCAATAACTATAGCAAATAAAGCAGGTGACAATGGATATCCTTGTCTAGTAGACCTTGTTAAATCAAAAGATTCTGAGATCTGTCCATTAGTAGCAACTCTAGCCTTCGGACTATTATATAAAGCCTTTATAAATCCAATAAACGAAGAACCAAAACAAAATTTCTCAAGTACTTTGAATAAAAACTTCCATTCCACTCTATCAAAAGCCTTTTCTGCATCTAATGAAACCACTATTGGATAATTCATTTGAAATTTAAATTTATTTATCAAAGTAATTAGTCGCAAAATATTATCAGACGCATATCTGTTTTTTATAAATCCTGTTTGGTCTTTATGTATTATTTTAGGTAAATATTGAGCCAATCTATTAGCCATAACTT
The DNA here is from genome assembly GCF_036971445.1 of Narcine bancroftii. Lineage (NCBI taxonomy): Eukaryota > Metazoa > Chordata > Chondrichthyes > Torpediniformes > Narcinidae > Narcine > Narcine bancroftii. The sequence goes on along the minus strand of NC_091469.1, from coordinate 316,024,660 downwards.
TAGCTACAATTTTATAATCTACATTTAACAACAATATTGGTCGATAAGAAGATACCTGTAAAGGATCTTTATCTTTTTTTTGGTATAACCGTAATTATTGCATTAGAACAAGATTCAGGTAATTGAAAAGTTTTATAAATTTGCTGTATTACATTCTTATAAATAGAAGATATATCAACATAAAAAGTTTTATAAAATTCTATAGAAAACCCATCTTCACCGGTTGCCTTTCCATTTGGCATATCTCTTATAGCCATTTCAATTTCATTCTCTGTAAAAGATTTATCCAACTCTTGTCTATCTTCTTGATTCAGCTGTGGCAAATTAATATTTTTCAAAAAAGAATCTATTGCATCTTTACTTACATCTTTACACTCAGACGTATATAATTTTTTATAAAAATTGCAAAATTCCTCATTAATTTCTTTTTGTCTAAAAGTAATACCCAATTTTTTTCTAATTACTGGTATAATCCTGGATAATTAGTTTTTTTTTAACTGCCATGATAAAACTTTATGAGCTTTCTCGCCCCATTCATAAAACTTATGTTTAGTTCGATTCATTAAACATTCAAATTGATATGTTTGTAATTCATTATACTTTAATTTTAAATTAGTTAACTGGTTCTTTTGCATTTCAGTAGCATTTTTTTGAAATTCTTTTTCACTAACAGTTATCTTTTTCTCGAAATCTTCAATCTCTCTAATTCTCTCTTTCTTTACTTTAGATGCATAGCTAATAATTTGACCTCGTAAAAAAGCTTTCATTGCGTCCCATAAAACAAAATGACTAGAAACAGAATTAACATTATTACTAATAAAGTCCTCAATTTGTTTATTTAAATAACTAATAAATTCTGCTTTTTGTAATAACATAGTGTTAAATCTCCATCTTGGGGTTCTCTGAACATCTTGTGAACTCTGATATTCTAATAATAATAATGAATGTTCTGAGACCAACCTTGCCTTATAATCCACAGATATAATCTTATCCTGCAAATGTGTTGAAATTAAAAAATAATCAATTCTTGAAAAGGAATTATGACGTGAAGAATAAAAAGAAAAATCTTTCTCTGTAGGATTAAGTCTTCGCCAGATATCAACTAAATTCAAATCTTTCATCATATTAGTCACTTGTACTGCCATCTTAGATTTCTTAATTACTCTTGGATACTTGTCCAATTAAGGCTCCAATACCACATTTAAATCTCCCCCAATCATCACATTAGAATTTTTTTGTCCAAGTAATAAAGACACATCTAAAATAAAAGCTGTATCTTCAACATTTGGAGCATAAACATCAAGCAGACTCCAAGCCTCATTAAAAATTGTACAATTCAGTTTTAATAATCTTCCTCCATTTTTCTCTTCATTCTGTAACTGAAATGGTAAATTCTTATGCACCAGAATTGCCACTCCTTTCGCCTTTGAACTAAATGAAGAATAGAAAACTTGTCCAACCCATTCACGTTTAAGTTTCAAATGTTCCCTATCTGTTAAATGAGTTTCCTGCAAAAAAGCCACATCAACTTTTAATTTTTTTAAGTAAGCAAGTACTTTCTTACGCTTAATAGGATTATTTAAACCCTGAACATTAAGAGAGGCAAACTTAAGTTTAGACATTACTTACAATAACACAAAGAAAAAGAGAAGGAGAAAAAAAAGAAAATAAAAGAAAAGAAAAACACCCCCTTCCCTTATCCCCTCCTAAAACTACAAAAAGAGAGGAAAAAAAATCTAAAGATAATAATAAAAAAAAACTTCACTCCTTAATCCAAAAATTGATGAAAAAAAAACAGATAGGAGGTTGCAACCACCTCCTCCTGTCTCAACCGCTCAAGGTATTGGGTATGAGATAACTCACACGTAGCTGATGACTCCTGGAAAATGATGCCCGCCCAGCTCCCTCTCCCAACTCCCGTTTCATATTAAACTATCATCATGGTCTAAAATCTTCTCAGAAATTTTTTTTTTTTTTTAATCAACTTTATCATTCCAACCACCATTGTTTCCATTTCTTCTTGGAATTCGGTTCCCATCTTGCGTCTCCACTCTCTTTGGAGACCGTGGTGGACTACGTCTTTCCTGAAATTGCGTAATTGGCAATAATTGAGCAAAGTCCATAGCTTCCTTAGGATTATCAAAAAATTTTGGTTGATAGCCATCTTGAAAAATCTTCAATACTGCAGGGTATCTAAATGTTGCTTTATATCCTTTTTTCCACAACACTTCTTTCACAGGATTAAATTCACATAATTGAGACATAACTTCTTGACTCAAATCCGGATAAAAAAAAACACGATTGTTCTGAACCATCAAAGGAGATCTTCTTTGTTGTGCGTTTCTTATAGCCACACGCAAAATTGTCTCTCTATCATAATAATTTAAACAACGAACCAGAACAGGTCTTGGATTTTGTCCTGGAAAAGGCTTTCTTCTTAAAGCTCCATGGGCACATTCCAATATTAAGCCTTCCGGAAACTTATCTTGTCCTAACACTTGTGGAATTCATTCAGTGAAGAATTTTCTTGGATCTGATCCTTTCATATCTTCTGGCAAACCAACAATTTTTATATTATTCCGTCTAGATTGATTCTCCAAATAATCAACCTTTTTCGCTAAATTTTTATTCTGAATATGTAAAATTTCAATTGTTTTATTTACATCTTGTATTTGATCTCGTACCTCGACTATGCCTTGGTCACAAACATCAAGTCTTTCGCTCGTTTCAAGCTTAAAAGCTCCATAATCAACCATCTGTTGGGTATTAATGTCCAGCAAAGTATTAAGCTTAGTATTAACTTGAACTAAAGCCTTACCTATTTCTTTTATTGTAGAGGATAACTTAGATTCAAGATTCTTAATAAGCATATCTACTGGTATAGATTCAGGCAAAATAGGATCCTGCTGTTTCTGTGTAGCCAAAGGGTCTTCTATTCCTTCCCTTGATTTAACTGCTTTTCTTACAGTATGACTGCGTGTGGAAACCCCTGCCACAACCTCCTCAGCAGTATCTGGAGGATGATGGCCAGGGTTATCCTTAACCCATATTATGTCAAATGCCTTCATTACATCGATGTCTGTTGACGTCTTCATTACTGGTGGTGCATTTCGTAGCGCCACCGCTACATCAATCGGTAAGCGTCTTCAGAGTCGGGTCTTCAGCTGGCAGCGTCCCAGCTGTTCTAACTGTCAAAGATTCACTGACAGCGCTCACAGCAGGCGTTGATTCACGTGCATGCGCCTGGCTAGCCCTTTGTTCCAAGGGCTGCCAGGCGCCATCTTTAAAGAGCCCTACCGATAAAGGGCGGAACTCCGTTGCCGAATCTTGTACCTCTCTTCCTGGATCCATTCCACGCTGAGTCCTGGCTTCTTGTAAACAGGTAGGCTCAGATAACCTCAGGAAATGCAGTTTCTTAACGATCTGTTGCTGTTTTTTTTTACTTCTTTTTAGCAGTTGTACCATTAGAAACTGATTCAACACCTCTAACTGTTTCTAAGCTTTTAAAAAGTTTTAACGGGCACTTATAGACAAAACAATAACAAAGAGTCAGGAGAGGACTGGAAGGCATGTCTGTTCCTTACGCCATTTTGCCACGCCCCCCCGCATTGACTGCTTCTGTCATTCTTGGTTCCCCTTCAGTTTCCCTTGTCACTTCACAGAGGAAGAGAGAGAAACCTTTCCTCCAACTTCTTCTCCCTGTGTGACTGACTTAACCCTTTGTGTGGATGGCAGCTCTTTTATTGATGATACTGGTTAGCGATACTTTGTCTGTGCTGGTGCTTCTGATTCTGAAGGTCCTGAAAGTGCTTTTTTCTCTTCACCCATATCTGCTCCAAAAGCTGAACTTCTTGCACTCATCTGTGTGTGCATTTTAAGGGCCGGTTGTTCTGTGAACATCTGTACTGATAATCCTATTATGAGTAGACAATGTCACTCGTTCCCTGCACTGAGCCTTACTGAACTCATACAGCGTTTTAGTTCCTCTTATTTAGATTTTTAGATGGGTATTACATGCAACTGTACATGTTTGTTGGAGCTGGTTGTTCTTCATCTTGCATCTGGATATTCTTGTTTTTGTTACATCTTAACCATGCAGTTGTATCAACTTCAGATGCACTAATCTTGTTCGGGTCTTGTCAAGCTATCCTTGTCAAGTTACACCATAGTCTTGTGGCTTTGTTTTCAGTCATATCGTGCGACCTAATATTTGTACAACCTTGTTCATGTATATTCTTAATCATGGTTCTTCATCTGCAAACACCAGCAAATCTTCATGAGCCTACACCCAACAACAGAAACCTGTTCCCTTAATTAATTATATTCTTTCACAGTGGGTTTCACAGTGCCAACATCCAGGTCTGTGTACTCTCCCCGTTCCTTGCCCATCCACACCCCATTATCTGACCCCTGACCGTACTCAGTTCCTGGATGCCTCTGAATTCCTGCCACCAACACTGTCTGTGCAAAGGAACCCCATTTCCCATCCCCCAACATTGCTGCTCAGGGAGCCCTTTGTACAGTGGGGAGTGAGTGATTCAGCGACAGGTCTATAGTGTGACTGTAGGTGGATTGGGTGGTTCCGATTGGTTGGAAGCTGCACATCCTTTTAACGTCCCAATGGAAAAGTGACATGGGGACACAGTTTACATGTGAGAGCCATTGAGGCTCTTTGGACAGAAGGGTTTCTGGACTGTTAAGGATTCTGGGTATTAATGCGGTCCTCAATCTCCGAAACAAAAACTACCTTGAGCCTTCTGCTTAAAAATGTGAAATAATTCTTGTGCCCTCCCACAGATCGTCACGGGTTCACTAAAATGTTGCTCCCCCATATAACAATATACACTGGGTTCATAATATGTTCCTTGGTTTGTAGCTTCTCCTTTCCATCAAAATGTATCACCCTTGTTTCTCTGCTAAATTTCACCCTCATGTATCTACCTGTCCATACTGACCCTTCTCACAGATCAGGACACTTCCACGGTTTGTCGTGTAGCTGGTCTTGCCTCCAGGGTGTGTCGTCCTGGAACATTGGCTGTAGAGAATGCCTTGCTCCCTCTCACTTCACCATCTTCTCTTCACAGGGTGAACGACTGGATACCTCAGGACCATGGTATCAGCCAGATTTAGGGGTGGATCAGAAGCACAGAGATCACTCCAGGGAGAATCTCTACAGCTATTGAACTGGACTTCAGTTGATTGGCTGACGTGGAGGATCAGGTGACCAGTGATAAGCCAGATAAAACACTCCAAAGTGAAGTGTGCGGTGAAGTGGGGCTTTCTTTGGACTTGCTGGACAGAGATCACTGCGCTCTCACTGGGGAGAGACCGTTCCCCTGTTCCAAGTGTGGGGAGATTTGCCAGCTTTGACGCACTGCTGCAGCACGATTATGTCTCCACTAGGGGAGCCCATTCCCCTGCCCTGACTGTGGGAAGAGCTTTCAAACCTCCAAGGGCTTGGAGGAGCACGGGTGTGTTCCCTTTGGGGAGAGTCCGTTCACCTGCCGCGTGTGTGAGAAGGGGTGTGTTCCCCCTGGCGAGTGTCCGTTCACCTGCCACGTGGGTCCTCCAGCCTCATGAAGCACCAGAACATTCACTCCAGGGAAAGAGCCTTTAAATGCAGTGTGTGTGGGAAGGGGTTCTCTCATCCCTCCAGCCTGCAGGTACACCAGCGGGTTCACACCGGAGAGAAACCGTTTGACTGCTCCCTGTGCGGGAAGGGGTTCTCTCAGCTCTCTGGGCTGCAGGTGCACCAGAGGGTTCATACTGGGGAGAAACCATTCACCTGCTCCTTGTGTGGGAAGGGGTTCTCTCAGCTCTCTGGCCTGCAGGCACATCAGCGGGTTCACACCGGAGAGAAACCATTTACCTGCTCCCTGTGTGGGAAGGGTTTCTCTCACCCCTCCAACCTGCAAGCACACCAGAGTGTTCACACCAGGGAGAAACCATTTATCTGCTCTCTGTGTGGGAAGGGGTTCTCTCAGGCCTCCGGCCTGCAGGTACACCAGCGGATTCACACAGGAGAAAAACCGTTTACTTGCTCCCTGTGCGGAAAGAGGTTCTCTCAGCCCTCCATCCTGCAGGCACACCAGAGTGTTCACACCAGGGAGAAACCGTTTACCTGCTCCCTGTGTGGGAAGGGGTTCTCTGACCCCTCCAATCTGCAGAAACACCAGCGGGTTCACGATGGGAAGAAACCGTTTATCTGCTCCCTGTGTGGGAAGGGATTCTCTCACCCCTCAAACCTGCAGGCACACCAGCGGGTTCACACCGGGGAGAAACCGTTTTCCTGCTCCCTGTGTGGGAAGGGGTTCTCTCAGTCCTCCAGCCTGCAGGCACACCAGCGGGTTCATACCAGAGAGAAACCATTTACTTGCTCCCTCTGCGGGAAGGGGTTCTCTCAGGTATCTAGCCTGCGGACACACCAGCGGGTTCACACTGGGGAGAAACCATTCACTTGCTCCCTATGCGGGAAGGGGTTTTCCCAATCCTCTATCCTACAGGCACACCAGCGGGTTCATACTGGGGAGAAGCCATTCATCTGCTCCCTATGTGGGAAAGGTTTCTCTCAGCCCTTCAACCTGCAGGTACATCAACGAGTTCACACAGGAGAGAAACCTTTCACCTGCTCCCTGTGCGGGAAGGGGTTCTCTCAGCCCTCAAGCCTGCAGGCACACCGGCATGTTCACACCGGGGAGAAACCGTTCGACTGTTCCCTGTGTGGGAAGGCGTTCTCTCGGCTCTCTGGCCTGCAGGCACACCAGCGGGTTCATGCTGGGTAGAAACTGTTCACCTGCTCCCTGTGTGGGATCGGATTCACTGAGTCCTCCCATGTGCAGATGCACCGGATAGTTCACACCGGGGAGAGACTATTGTCTCTCAGCAGGTGCGGAAAGGGATTCTCCGATTCCTCCTCTCCGCAGTCCCACTGTTGAATTTGCACTGGGTAGAGCTGTTCACCTCCCTGTGTGAGGAGGTGTTAACTCAGCTCTCTGGTCTGTGGCTAGGCTTCATTGTTGAGATCATAAAGCAGAGAGAAGATGTCAGCGTCGTTAACTGTTTGACGAGACTTTGCCGTGCAAGTTCCCTTTGATGTTTGCAGTTGATTGTTTGAAGCTCTGCCACCTCGGGATTCTCAGATGGTTTCAGCATCTATAAAAAGTAAAAGTTGGTGGGCATTTTGGGGCTGAGCCTTTTGCCAGGAGTTACAAAAATGAGACAGATCCCCGAATAAATAGGTGAAGGGAACGGGGTAGCAGGGGCTTAAATGTGGGCACCGGGGGAGTTCCCGGTTGGCAGCCCATGGGATAACAGCTTCTATTAGCTGCTCCTGACCTTTTAAATCCTTCCAACCTCCACTCCTTTTCCCCAAAGTCATTTTTTTTCCTTTCTTTTGTTTTATTCCTCCCTAAAACTCTTTTTAAATAAGTTCAAAGGGTGGAAAGAAAAGAGGAAATCTCCACCTCTAGGGAATCGTTCTCTATTATTCTGCAAGACATTAAAGACCTGAGGAAGGGTGTTAACGAATCTAAAAATTATGGGAAAAATATCAAAAAATCTATTGCTCACATTGTCGATAAACTGGACAAGTTACGGACTGTTAATGATATTCATGATACCAAAATTAGGATCTGCAAACTGGATTTGCTGCTTCCTTTTTTAATCAGATGGCCATTCTTTCCTGGGTTACAATTGGGTTGAGCAACGTAGAAGAGATGGCAGAAGAATTTGTATATAAATGGGACTCTAAACTAATCAGGAAAAAAGCAAATAACCCTCTATTGAGGCATGTATTTTATGTCTGGGACAAGATGAAACAATTTACGGCACTAAAAGAGGGATTTAAAAGATGCCTTTATTTCAAAATAATATGATATCCATGACTTTTGGGAATAATATTTTAAGCTCCTCGTTCCAAAATGGTATCAGATGTATTGAGGGTTGTTACAATCGACAGAGGCAACTCGTGTCTTTTGAGAAACTAAAAAATAAATACAATTTGACTAATAGCCCTGCCAATGTACACAGACATGGAGATTCTCGTTCGAAAGGGCAATGCAATTACATTCCTTTCTACTCTGTATTTCCTGCCCAAAGCCCAAAAATTGGGTTACATAGATCTCTGGAGAGTAGGGAATCAGACTTGGGCATTGTTATTGATCAACAATGTTGGTCAAATTTATGCTTAGATAGTGTGACAGCTCTTATTAATTCAAGGTATAGAATGATCCATTTCAATTTTTTACATCAACTCTATTTCACACCTCAAAGTTACATCATTGGAAATTGGAAATTACAAATCTGTGTTTTGGGTGTGACATAGATATTGGTACTTTTATACATTCTACCTGGATATGCATGAAATTAAGACCCTTTTGGATAGATTTGGGGGAATATGAACAAAAATGACAGGGGTGGACATCTCTCTTGATCCGCAATTGTTCCTTTTGGGGAATTTGCCGTAATGAATGTTAACGCCCCCAAAAATAAATCCAAATTTATTAAAATTAATTTGGCAATTGCCAGGAAATATATGGCAGTAACATGGAAATCCAATTCGCGCTTACATCTTGATCGTTGGAATATAGAAATGCAAAGTTGTAAACCCCTGGAGAAAATTACTTATAATCGTAGAAATGTATTGATATTTGACAGTCTTATTTGAATTATTTAAATGTCCAGATAGTCTAGTCTATTTATTAAATATTTTATATTTAATCTTCATCCCTTATTAGTAATTTAATATTTTTATTTCTTTATTTGATTGTATTAAATGTTTATACCAGCTCTTTCCCCTTTACTTTTTTCTTCCTCTGTCCACCGTTTCTTTTCCTTTCTCTAAGGTACAGACGGGTCATTTCTGGGCTCAATTTTCATTTTAAAGATAAAGTTTTTTATATATTTGTATTTGCTCATACAGAAATTCGCTGAGTCCAAAAATAAAATAAAAGGTTCTGGAAACTTCATGTGAACTTGTGGAAGTGCAACTTCGGGGCTTGCCACGAGATAATACTGTGTTAAATAGATCTAATCTTATTTTACTGAAGGAACTCACATTTGGGCGCCAGGACCAGAAGAAACAATTTAAGAATCAAGGAAGAAACTGAATCTGGCCACCTTGCCAAATTCTTTCCTGAATTTCTTTGTGAAGTGTTTGGTTAGGACTTGCTGCCTACAGTACCAGAAGTTGACAGAGCGCACAGATCGCCAATTCCTAAACCAGCTCAATTATTCTCTGTGTACACTGTTTTCAGATTAACTACCAACTCGTATGAGAATCCCAGCGTAGAGGGATGTTGCAGTATCATGAACAAACCATTCGATCGTTGACGACTACCCCGCAGAGGTCTTGAAAGAACATACTCAGAATATAGAAGTTGTGTTTCCACTTTACAAAGGCTTTTAAACCAGTTGTTCTGAACCTTGTTCTTTATGCCATCAGTGCTCTGTGATTAGTAAGGGATTGTTTAAGGTGGTATGTGGGTGGGAACGGAAGGTTGAGAATCACTGCTTTAGACCCAATTGTTATTGAAATATTTTATTTGAAAAAAGTTGTCATTGGCCCAGAGGATTCCTAAACCCAGCAGTAATAGAAATTCACCAAGACAAATGATTACATAAAACAAAAGTTGCTTTTAATTATCTTTAAACATGAAAACAGGATCAAACTCTTTAAAAATATATATTTAAAAACTTTTAAAACAAATGTAAAATCAATAGCAACAACAAAAAAAAAAGATTTTTATATAATATAAACCCTCCCTCTCTCTCCCTCAGCCAGTCCCCGTAAGGGGAGCCAAAAAAAAAGCATAAAACATATACAGTATTTTAAGATATTTCCAAACCCATATATTCTAAATAAGATGACCACATTTTAACAAAAAAATGAGTAATTATCATGTAAATTGTATGTTATTTTCTCCATATATATATATATATACACACAAGATCTCACTTCATTATGCCAACGTACTATATTAATCTCTACATTGTCTTTCCAAGTAATTGCTACATATTTTCATACCACAGATAACACCAAATGAACAAATGCAATTTGAAACTGATCCAACCCTAATCCAGACAAAGAAACCATGTAACCCAACAAAAAAATCACTGGATCTAATGGTAATTTAATTTTAAATAATTTCTCCAAAACCAACCTAACCTTTTCCCAAAATGTTTGTACCTTATAGCAAGACCAAACTGCGTGCAAAAAGTACTTAACCCACATCTAAAACAAGAATCCAAATTATTGAATCCATATTTTTTTCAATTTCTCAGGAGTCAAATATAACTAAAGCAAAAAATTATAATTAACCAAACCATATCTTACACTAGTCAATTTAGTTACCCCTTTAAGACACATAACCTCCCAATCCTCTTGAGATATAACATAGGTTAAATCACTTTCCCATTTATTTCTAGATTTTTCCAAATTTGGTTTTTCCATACTTTCCTGTAACAATCGATACATATCTGAAATAAAACCTTTCTTTGGTATAAAGGAAATCAAAGATTCAAATTTCATTAGGGTTAAGGTGGCAAGATGGCATAGAAAGGAGACTGTAGTTCCACCTTTCCCCAGTTGGACTTATTAATACTCGAATTTAAAAGTTGTGAAAGTGGTTAAAAATAGTTTTTATAGACTTCTGAACAGTGGAGATTCAAAATGACTACAAATGTGAAGAAATCCAAGACACAGTTACAAAAGAAATTACCTTATAAAAGTGTTGAAGAATTGAGGCCTACCTATCAAGCTGAAGCCACTGAGTTATGAGTAGGAGCCCCCAAGCCTCAACTTTTTCCGGGCCAGGCCAGCTGAGTAGAACCCCGGCGCCGATCTCACAATCGCAAGATGGTGCTGGTTCTGCTTTGGGTTCGGCTAGCTCTGAACTTCACGGGTGCATCAGCAAAGTGGGGACAATTGTGCAAGCCCGCTGTACTGCCTGGTAGTCTAGGGGCGTGCAGTGCAGTGTCGAAAGACACACCTGTGTGGTTGGCAACGGTCCTGGGCATACGCAGTGCGCCGCGTTTTCGGGAACTTCTGGACAAAGTGGGCTGTGGGGGAATCTGGATGGCAGCAGGCTGACGAGGTTGGTGTGCTGATGACGGGGGTGCAGACCCGCAGCCGCACTGGACGAGTGGCAAGTGCGGCAGTAGAAGAGGAAACCCCTGCTGTGTTGGAATTAGGCAGGAGGAGTCTATGGAGGCTGGGATTAAGGAAGGTAGGCCTCAAGAGGGAATAAAGGAACCTGGACTCGATTCTATATTTACGATTTTGGAAGGGATTGCACACCAGATGGAAAATATGTCAGTACAGATATTAGGGATTTATGGAAATGAAAATTAAAATGAATAATGTCTAAAGAAATTACTTCTGTAAAGAAGGATGTGAATGTGGTTAAAAGTAATGTTAATAGATGCATAAAGGCAGTGGATACTGTAAGGATAATTTCAAAAAAAATTGAAGCTTTCTATGAATGTAAAGATCAAGTGGAACAAAACAGAAAAAGTGGAGGACTCTTCTGGATTGGGGGATTCAGAAGAAAGAATTGTTGAAGAGGCTGGGGAGAGGATAAAGATACAGTGGAGGTTGGCGAATGGGCACAGGCACCATGCAACAGGCGGCTGGACGACGGTCCCGGCGGCAGCTTGAGCGAGCACAGCTGATCCGCCGCCAGCCGGAATCTCATCAGAAACAACAACAATGCGCAGAAATACAAGATCCAAACGGGCAAGAGAACGACTGATTCCACCTGCATTGAATTCGTCCATCGTTATTGAATGAAGATCTACCGGGACCAATGCCTGAAGAGGGCGCACAAAATCAGTGAACCGGTGCGGACTCGAAAGGCCAACATGGCCTGTTTCCACTCCGTAAATGGTTATTTGGTTAAGATTGATTCTTTAGAAAATCAAGGTTGAAGAAATAATGTAAAAATATAGGTCTTCCAGAAGATATTGAAGGCTCAGATCTGGTTAAAAAAAAAATTAAGAAGTGGATCCCCGATGTGTTGGGTAGTGAATTTTTTCCGGATGGTCTGGAATTAGATCGGGCACATAGGGCATTGAGGAAAAAGCCCTTTCCGGGCCAATCACCACGTGCAGTTTTGAGATTCATTTTTTGAGATATCATAATAGAGAAATTATATTATAGATTGCAGTTCAGGAGGCTCGACAAAATCAGACTCCAATGATGGTTCAAGGCCACAGTGATTTTTTATGCTAGTTTGAGTCAAGAAATTATTAAAAGGCGTTGAGAATTCAGCTAAAGAAATACTGTGGAAAAGGGTTATAAATTTGCTTTTCGTTATCCTGCTGTATTGAAAGCTTTTTATGGAAATTTTCAGTCTCAATTCTTTGAGAATGATCATGATGCATTAATTTTTGCTAATTCATTGCCAGATTTATGCCAGATGAATGGTCACCGTTATCGTCACCTAAAAGGAGGGTAAATGGGAATGGAAAAAATGGAAAGAAGGTTGAATTGACGCAGAGTCTTGATATTGAAGATCCGGAACAGTCATTGGGATTGGAATCACTGGGTTGAATGTGTTTGATTAAGTACTCTGGGATAGTCTGACTGGGGGGGGGGGGGGGGGTGACATTGAAGATTTTCATAGTCTTTTGCCACTAGTGGGTTTTACCACACCCAGATTTTTAGGGAGTTACTACATTATTGTAGTTATTGTTACTTTATCTATAAGGGGATTTTTTTTTAGCAAGGGAAGCAATATTTTGTAATAGTGTGAAGATTGTATTGTTGGGGTAAAGAAATATCTAATTTGAATTTCGCAACTTTAAATGTACAGGGATTGAATAATCCAATTAAGCGTAAACATGTACTGGCTTATGTAAAAAAAAAAGAACATTTAAAATTGAAGAGAGTGGGTTGGACACGTGTTTGTTCTTTTAATTCTAAGGCAAAGGGTGTAGTGATTTTGATCCATAAGAAATTACCATTTGAATTGGAATCATTTATGGAGATTGATGGGAGGGTTTTGATGGTGAATTGTAAAATTTTTGCAGAACCATGGACATTGTTGAATATTTATGCACCTAATGTGGATGATGATTGATTTATATCTGAGGTTTTTTTTTACATTAAATCAGGCCAATGAAAATATTTTGATTGGAGGAGATTTTAATTGTGTTTGGATCCTTTATTGGATAGATCCCGAAAAGTATAAGGAAATCAAAGATGGCAACACAAATGGGAGCTTTGATGAAAGATTTGAATTTAGTTGAAATTTGGAGGAGACTAAATCCAACAGAAAAGGATTTTTCTTTTTATTCATCTAGGCATGATTCATTTTCTAGAATAGATCTGTTTTTGATTTTGGCACATTTGCAAGTGCAGGCTGAATATAAGAGTAGGGTCATATCTGATCATTCTATGTTGTTTATTGCAAGTCCTGAAGTGTTGCAATCAACTTACTGGTGGAGGTTTAATGCAATGTTATTGAAGGAACCAGATTTTATTACTTTTGTTAAGGAACAGATTATTTTATTTTTGGCTGAGAATGTTAATTCAGTAAGAAGTAATTTTGCAATGTGGGATGCTTTAAAAGCATATCTGTGTGGTCAAATTATTAGTTACTCTACGAAAGTAAAAAAACAGTATCTGGCGGAAAGTTTGGCGTTGGAGAAGCAAATCTGAATTGGAAAAGGAATTTCAGAGAAAGGTTACAGAAGATAAGAAAGCAGCATTAATTAAGTTGAAATTACATTATAATACTTTACAAACATAAGTATGAGTGATTAATTCAAAGATCTAAGCAATGTTATGAGTTGGGTGAAAGGGCTCATAAGATATTAGCTTGGCAATTAAAAATGGAACAAGTATCGAGAACTATTAATGCTGTTAAAAAGAATTCAATAGTTACTTATGAAATTAATGACCAATTTTATTCATTTTATCAGAAGTTGTATACTTCTGAGGGAAAACAGGATGTTGGTTTTATTGAATCCTTCTTATCTAAGTTAAATTTACCAGTTTTAAGGGAAGAGGAGGTAAAGGAATTAGAAGCTCCATTTACAGATTTTGAGATTAAAAAAGGTATACAAGAGATGCCGAATGGAAAGTCGCCAGGTGATGATGGATTTTCAGTGGAATTTTATAAAGATTTTATCTTCCGTATTTAGGGATGTATTGCAACAAATACCTGAGGATCAGTCATTACCGGAATCTTGTTCTAGTGAGATAATTACAGTGATTCCAAAGAAAGATAGAGATCTGTTGAATGTAGCTTCGTATCGACCAATTACTTCATTGAATGTGGATTATAAAATTTTGGCTAAAGTATTGGCGAATAGACTTGCTAAATATTTACCTCTGTTGGTACATATAGATCAAACAGGTTTTATTAAGAATAGAAGTGCGTTTGATAATATTCTTAGATTGATAATGTTAATCAATGCATCGAGTCAGCATCCTAACCAACCAATGATGGTTGCACTTGATGCGGAAAAAGCTTTTGATAGGGTTGAATGGAATTTTCTATTTAAAGTGTTAGAGAAGTTTAATTACAGCTATTTTTTTATTGGTTGGGTTAAGGCATTATATAAAAATCCAGTTGCTAGGCTGGTGACAAATGGTCAAACTTCCTTGCCATTTAAATTATTGCAATCAACCCGTCAAGGTTGTCCATTATCACCAGCCTTGTTTGCATTGGTCATTGAACCATTAGCTCAGACAATTATGACTTATTACTATTAGCTTAATTAACCTAACAACCCCCTTCTAATTCTAAGAGCACGTGTATGTAATGTGTATGTAGGTTCAGAAAAGTTCTTTGATTCACAGTCCAATTTCACTTCTCATTCCTCCAAGTTCTCTGGTTGCAGGTAATTCTTATACTGTGCACATAATTTAACATTTATGAAGTTCATCGGGCTGTGGTTCTTGAAAGGTAAATGGTTACTGCTCAGGAAGGTTCTTATTGGTTTTCATAGAGAGATTTGTTGCTCGTGGGACACTCACAACTGATCCCTTCACATCAGCCACTTCAGTGTCTTGCCGAAGAAACTTGCCCCATTAAGGTTTTCCAGATGATAACCACTTTCAGGTCACCACAGAGTTCCTTTTGTTTCCCTTATTTCAAGTGAAACATGATACAACCAGTCCTCTCTTGTATGGACCACAAGAGCTTTGACCAAGCTGAAGTAAGAACTCACAACCCGTCTTCAAAATAGGGTTTTTTCCACAAACTGGCCAGCTTGTCCTGTTCCAGTCCCAGCTGCTGCTGCTGAACTGTAGAACTGTATTCTCTCTCTCTCTCTCTCTCTCTCTCTCTCTCTCTCTCTCTCTCTCTCTCTCTCTCTCTCTCTCTCTCTCTCTCTCAGAGAAAATAACATGACCCTCTTGGAGCAGCCAACTGCAAATCGATAGATGCAGCTCCAGGCCGAATCTTCCAAGTTCGTTCATCTGTTGCTTTCCAAAACAATAATCCATTACTCCACAGTATGTCCAATTAACACCTACTTGTGAAGTCCTTATAGGCAACCTCTTTTTTAAAACTTTAAGATTTTCAAATTACATAGAGGTAATACATTAAAATAAAAACAAAACAAACTAAAAC
Organism: Narcine bancroftii; assembly: GCF_036971445.1. Taxonomy (NCBI): domain Eukaryota; kingdom Metazoa; phylum Chordata; class Chondrichthyes; order Torpediniformes; family Narcinidae; genus Narcine; species Narcine bancroftii. Next base: position 316,009,079 of record NC_091469.1, on the reverse strand, counting down.
ACTATGAACTCACCCCCACCCTCAGCAAGCCCCATAAGGGGAGCAAAAAAAAAATCTATTAATTACAAACTTCCAAATAAGGTGACCACATCTGAACAAAAAAAGAATGGTTATGCAAATTATTTTATTTTTTCCATGTAAATGCAAGATCTCAATTTATTGTGCCAATGAGCTATATTAACTTCTACATTATCTTTCCAAGTAATCACAATACACTTCTGCACTACTACTATTGCTAAAGGAACAAAGGGTATCTGAAACTTATCCAACCCGAAACCAGTCAGTGAAACAATATAGCCCAACAAAAAAATTTCTGGGTTTAATGGCAATTTAATCTTAAATAATTTTTCAAAAAAACTTTTTTTCCCCCCCAAAACGGTTTAACTTTATCACAAGACCAAACTGCATGTAAAAATGTTCCAGTATGTAATCCACATCTAAAACATAAATCCGAATTACTAAATCCATATTTTTTTCAATTTCCCAGGGGTCAAATACAACTGATGTAAAAAAAATTATAATTAACAAAAACTATATCTTACATTAAGTAATTTAATCACCCCATCTTGGCACATGACTTCCCAATTCTCTTGAGGTAAATCATAAGATAAATCACCTTGCCATTTATTTCTAGATTTATCTAAATTTAGTTTATCCATACTATCATGTAACAAAGCATACATATCAGAAATAAAACCTTTTTTTTATGCATGTGAAATCAAAAACTCAAACTTTGTTAATTCAGGTAATTTCATTTCTCTTCCATAATCCCTTACCAAAGCTCGAACTTGATAATACACAAAGAATTAAATGGTATTCCAAATTTTTCCCTAAGTCGATTAAAAGAAAGAAACTGACCTTCAAAACAATCCTCAATCAGCTTTATACCTTCATAGTCCCAAATCTTTAAATACATATTATTGAAAAAGGAATAACACTATTTTGATATAATGGAGTTTGGATTGATATCTTACCCCTCATACCTATAACAAAATTCCTTTTAGTCCAGATCCCTAATAAATGTTTTAAGACTGGCATATTATATCCCTGTAATAAACAGAAATTCCACTTAAATATAAACTGATGAACCTGGGATTCGGAAATACAAGATAATTCCACTTTAGCCCAACTATGAGGTTGCGTAATATTCAACGTTCTATTAACAAATTTTAATTGTGCGGCTTCATAATATTTTTGAAAATGAGGTAATTGAAGACCTCCTAAAGCAAATTTCCATGTCAATTTTTGTAATGCTACTCTCGCTAACTTTCTCTTCCATAAAAACTTCCGCACCACCGTATTCAAATCTTGAAAAAATACTTTTGGAAATGAACATGGAATCGATTGAAAAAGATATTGAATACGTGGAAAAATATTCATATTAATACAATTTACCTGACCTATTAATGTTAATGGAAGATCTTTCCACAATCAAATCCATCTTTTTAAAGTCCTCTACTTCCATTTCTACGGCTGTTCCTCGTTCTTCCACCTTGTCCACTCTTTTTCCTATATCCGACATGACCATCTCTAATCTATTCATTTTTTCTTCTGTACTTTTAATTCTTCTTTTTATTTCACTAAATTCTTGTAATTGCCATTCTTTTATTGATTCCATATATTCTTTAAAAAAAAATATATCCATTGTCTTGCCTTTCCCTTCTTCCTTTTCTCTATGTTCTTCTTCTTCCTCTGGATTGGTCATCTGTTGTTTCCATGTTTTCTTTTTACTCTCTTCTTTCTTGTTCTCGTTTTCTATATTCTCTTCCTGTTGTTGTGTCATTCTCAGCTGTGGAGATCGACTCCTCAGCTGGTCCCCCCCTCCCGTCAGTGTTTTTTTTGTCATGCGTGGTTGCGCACTTTTACTTGGCTCCGCGAGCCATTTTTGTAGTCCCGAGCTCAGGACTTCAACTGACCTTAGGGAGCAGGCTTCTCTCTCCGCAGCGGGCCTCCTCGGACAGGTAAGGCCTTCACCTTCTTCTTCCAACATTCTTTCTTCTTCTCTTCTTCCCGTTGCTTTCGACTTTTCTTTCTTCGCTGCCATTTTCTTCCCACCTTTACTTTCACTTTATTTTAATTTTTATGTTTGTGCCTTTGTGTTTTCTGTGTTTTTTTTAAACTTTTCCGGAGAGGGCTGGAGTTCCCCGACCGGCCACTACTCCATCATGTGACTCCTCAATCAAATCCATCTTAATCTTTCTCAATAATGGTACATAATTTAATTTATATAGAGATTGGTAATTCACGTCAACAATTACTCCAAAATATTTAATTTTTATCAGACCATCACAGTTTTGTAATCTGTTTACCCAGATAATACACCAAATTGCCCCAAACATTTTTGCAAATGCTTCAAAGATTGTTCTCGATACATCATCAGCAAATAAAGTAATCTTATATTCATCATCTGCAATTTTTATCCCTTTAATATTATCATTTTGTCTAATTGCTTGGGCTAATGGTTCAATGACCAATGCAAATAAGGCTGGTGACAATGGACAGCCTTGATGTGTTGATCGTGCTAAATTGAATGACAAAGAAGTTTGGCCATTCATCACTACCCTAGCAAATGGATTTTTATATAATGCCTTAACCCAACCAGTAAAAAAAGGTCCAAAATTAAATTTTTCTAGCACTTTAAAGAAAAAATTCCACTCATCCTGGTCAAATGCTTCTTCTGCATCAAGCGCGACAACCATTGGTTAGTTGTGTTGCTGTCTTGACACATTAATCAACATAATCAATCTAAGAATATTATCAGAAGCATACCTATTCTTAATAAACCTGCTTGATCAGCATGTACTAACTGAGGTAAATATTCAGCAAGACTATTCGTCAATATTTTAGAATCTACATTTAATAAAGAAATTGGCTGATATGAGGCCACATTCAATGGGTCTGTCTTTATTTGATATTACTGTAATTATCGCACTTGAGCAAGATTCTGGTAATGATTGTTCATCTGTTATTTGTTGAAGCACATCCAAAAGCATAGGAGATAAATCTTCATAAAACACCTTATAAAACTCTACAGTAAATCCATCGTCACCTGGAGATTTCCCATTTGGCATCGCCTGTATAGCCTCTTTAATCTCAAAGTCTGTAAATGGAGACTCCAATTTTTTTCACTTAATCTCCTAAAACTGGCAAATCTAAAGCAGATAAAAAAAGATTCAATAGAACCATCATGTTGAAACCCCTCAGAAGTATATAATTTCTGATAAAATGAACAAAACTGATCATTAATTTCCTGAGGTTTATTGGTAACTATTGAATTCTTTTTAACAGCATTAATAGTTCTCGAAGCCTGTTCTGTTTTCATAATACCTTATGAGCTCTATCACCTAATTCATAATAACGCTGTTTAGATCTTTGAATTAGACACTCATATTGGTATGTTTGTAATGTATTATAACGTAATTTCAACTTGGTTAATGCTGCTTTTTTATCTTCAATATTATTCTTCTGAAATTCTTTTTCCAACTCCGTTATCTGTTTCTCCAACGTTAAGCTTTCTGCCAAATGCTGTTTTTTTTTAACTTTTGCTGAATAACCAATGATTTGGCCCCATAAATATGCTTTCAAGGCGTCCCATAAAATGAAATTACTCTGTACTGAATTAGTATTTATACTTAAAAAAGAAGCAATTTGTTCCTTAATATAGCTAATAAACTCAGGCTTTTCAATAGCATTACATTAAATCTCCACCGGTAAGTTGATTGCATAACCTCAGAACCAGCACAAGATATAAATAACATAGAATGATTGGACACAATCCTACTCTTATATTCAGCCTGAACAATTTGAGCTTGAAGATGTGCCAATACCAAAAACATATCTATTCTAGAAAATGAATCATGCCTAGGTAAATAAAAAGAAAAATCTTTTTCTGTTGGATTTAGTCTTCTCCAAATTTCAACGAAATTCAAATCTTTCATCAAAGACACCATTTGTACAGCCATCTTAGATTTCTTTATACTTTTCAGGATTTATCCAATAACAGGTCCAAAACACAATTAAAATCCCCTCCAATTAAAATATTTTCATTAGCCTGGTTTAATGTCAAAAAAGCTTCAGATATAAATTGCTCATCAGCTGCATTAGGCGCATAGACATTCAATAACGTTCATGATTCTGCAAACATCTCACCATTAAAACCCTAACCGCAGTTTCAGTAAATGATTCCACTTCAAGTGGTATTTTCTAATGAACCAAAATCGCCACTCCTCGCACCTTAGAATTAAAGGAAGAAGCAACTACATACCCTACCCAATCTCTCTTCAATTTTTAAATGTCCTTTTTTAGTTAAATGTGTTTCTTGTAAAAAAGCAATATCAACCTTCATCTTTTTAATATATGCCAACACACGTTTATGCTTAATTGGATTATTCAATCCCTGTACATTAAAAGTCGCAAAATTCAAATTAGATATTTTTTACTAAAAAAATTTTCTACTATTTTCACAGTTCACACTTGTATAACAGAAAAAGTTTCCCTTGCTTAAACAAAAATTTCCCTTAAGTAAAATACAAAAAAAAAACCACAATTTTTTTCCCCCCAAAACTACACCAGTGTAGTAATTCCCTGAATAACTGGATGTTGAAAAGCCCACTAGTGGCAGATGACTTTCGAAAGTTTCAGAGTCATCCTCCCCCCACCCCTCATCCCGTCGAACTCTCAGCAATTATTCATTTCAGTCATATTCATCTCATGATTCCAGTCCCAAAGATTGTTCCGGGTCCTCAATCTCAAGCAGACTCCGTGTCAATTCTCCCTTCTTTCTATTCCCATTCCTCTTATCAGATGCCCTCCTCTTAGGCGACAATGGCTGATCAGCTCTTTGCACGTCTGGTAAAGAATTAGCAAAAATTAATGCATCATGATCACTCTCAAAAAATTGAGATTGATAATTCCCTTAGAAAACTTTTCAACACACCAGGATATTGAAAGGTAAACTTGTACCCCTTTCTCCACAACACCTCTTTTGCTGAATTAAATTCCTTGCACCTCTTAATAATCTCCTGACTCGGGTCAGCATAAAAGAACCTGAACCATCATTGGAGTTTGATTGTGTTGAGCCTTCTGAACCGCAATCCATAAAATCATCTCTTTATCCTGGTATTTCAAACACCAAATTAAAACTGCTCGAGCTGGCTGACCCAGATAAGGTTTCCTCCTCAATGCCCTATGCGTTCTGTCCAATTCCAAACCATCCAGAAAAAAATCAACACCCAATACATCTGGAATCCACTTTTTGAAAAATTTCACCGGGTCCGAACCCTCAATGTCTTCCGGAAGTCCTACTGTTTTCACATTATTCCGTCGACCTTGATTTTCCAAAGAATCTTCTCTCTTCTGAATCTCCCATCCAACAAATGAATCTTCCACTTTTTCTATTCTTTCTCTTTTCCATTCCACTTGATCTTTACAGTCATGAAATGCCTCTTCAATTAAAAAAAAATTATCTTGTACTGTGTCCACCACTTTCAGACATCTATTAACATCAGCCTTAACAACAGCCATATCTATCTTTACAGACGACACTTCTTCGCTTGTTGCTGGTCGGGTCGTGCGACTGTGGGTCTGGACCCCTACCAGCACTAGGCTGACTTCCTCAGCCCTTTGTTGGTCGGAGCCCCCCCACAGTCCATACCCACTCCAGCAAATCGCGGTCATACGTCACACTGCACATGCCCAGTAGCGCCACCGACCGTGCAGGCATGTCTTCCGATGCACCTCTAAGAGTCTCAGGTCCACCAGGTACAATAGCGGGGTCACATGTCATCATTAAAAGATGACGCCCGGCATCACGGGCATGCATACCAGAGTCGGTCAAGTGGGAAACTGCCGGCGCCTGTCTTGCTATTGCTTATCCAACCAGGAGTTCACTGGGACTTGGGAGCTGGATCTGTCGACTCTGTGGCTTCAACTTGGTGAGTAGGCCTCAATTTTTCACTTTTATAAGGTAATTTCTTCTGTAATTGAGCTTTTGGTTTCTTCAGATTAGCAGTCATTTTCATTCTTCAGTCTTCAAAACTTTCCAAACTTTTTAATTCAGACATTAATTAGTTCAATGGGGAGAGGTGGAATTGCATGTCTTCTTCCTACACCGTCTCGCCACGCCCCCCCCCCACCCCCCAATAGGCATCCTTCAAAGCAAAGTTTTTGCAAAGATACCTGCAGCCTGGACTCTGTGGCTTGAGCAGAGCTCTGGCATTTTAAATGAACTCTTGTTTTCTTTATATGTGACCTACACTAAAATAAAAACCTGCCACAATTTATCTCTTTAAAACATCTATATACAATATAACATAATCTGTCACACTTTCCCCCTACAAAAGAATTTTAATTCTTGAGTTAAAATTCAGTTATAACAAAACTGACTTTACAATACTAAAGTGATAACAATACACAATATATAATGTTATAACAATTTAACCCAATGTTGAAAGTATATATTTTTCATGAAAATGTTTAACATCTTGACAAAAAAATCTGCTATCACATTATTTGTACCTCTGATATGATTAATTTGCAGATTATATTCTTGCAATATTAATCTCCAGTTTAAAAATTTTCTATTTTTATTCTTAATTTTATTCAAAAGTAGCCAATATATATCACAATTGGTTAATGAGAGGTACTGAGATAAACATCAACATTCTGCAGAGCAAGTATTATAGACAACAGTTCCTTCTCAATAGTGGAATAGTTCCTTTCATGAAACATTGATTTTTTTTGAAAAGTAGATTTAAAATTTCATTCCAGTAAATTGTAGGAATGACCTCCTGATAAATCACCCCCCCCCCATTCTTCATTAACAGAAATATCAAGAGGTCTCCATTTCCTCATCAACGCCCTTCAAGTAATAGCCACAAGCCATTTACTGCTTTGTCCTATAAGTCAACAAGATCTGCTTCTATTTTCTGTTGCTGAATTAACTCTTTCCTTGACAAAGAGAAATCCTCACTCTCATAATGACCCTACTCTTTCAAAACTATTTCAGAAGCACTGGGAAAGTCTCTATCAACTGGATCTTCTTCAGCTCTCATCATTTTCTTAGCCAAAGACCTTGTTACAGCACATGCAGGCTATATCTCATAATCCTCCTCAACATCATCCTTACTAGGCCAACATGTTGATCTCAAAACCGACCCAACTTTATCCTCTGCCAAATCATTCCTTAATAAAAATGAGACTCCCTGCATGGGTAACTTTAAAATGACTCCTATTACAACTGGTCCCTTAACTAATTCTGAATTCAGCACTATGTTGTGAAGAGATATTGACTCTATCTCATCACCAACAACTTTAATCAAAGTTTTCTCCCCTGTGTCAGTCTTTCGATCAAGAGTTCTTAACATCTTCCAACAGTGACTGAGCAGTCCCAGTATCTCGAATAATTTTAATTGGAACCTGTGATTCTAGCTCTTTACTGAAACCAAGCCCTCTGACACAAAGGGTTTGAAAACATCCATGACATCCGTAACAGGTTTGGAACATCTGCTCTCCTTAAATTAACCTGTCTGAATACATGCTTCTGGTAAATCCTCCTTTTCTCATCTCTTTTTCAAAACTAAACAATTTGCAATAATGTGACCAGGTTTTTTACAAAAATGACATACAACTCCAGAAGTTCTGTCCTTTCCCACCTTACCTTCATCTTTTCTCTTAACATTCTCCCCATACCTAATTTCAGGCTTACTTGTCAGCTCCACATTAACCTTCTGAACAGGTGTATTAATCTGTTCCACATTAACCCTCTGAAAAAGCTTATTATTCTGAATATTGTTTTTGTGAATTAGGGACTATTAGTCCACCAACCTTCCCATTTGCTGCCACGTCCCCACATCTCACTCATCCAGGTATAATTTAATCTCATTTGGAACACACCTTTTAATTTCTTTGATTAATATCAATTCTCTTAATCTGTCAAAATCAGTATTTATTCCTTTTGAGGCACAGCAACAGTCAAAACATACAGATTTTCTCAGAGCAAAATCCATATAAGATTGGTTCCACATTTTCACCAAACTCCTAAATTTTTGCCTATATGCTTCTGGAATCAACTCATAAGCTTTCAATATTGCTTGTTTAACAATATCTTAATTTGCCACTTGCTCTGTAGTCAATCTACAGTATGCAACTTGTGCTTTTCCCTTCAATACACTTTGAAGCATAAGAAACCATTTTTCATTTGGCCATCTTGAACTCTCAGCAACCTTTTAAAAACGCTGAAAATATGTCCATATCTCCCTCATCAAAATGAGGCACTAGATTTACCTCTCTACTATCCAAAAACCTCTCCCCAGGAGTTACAGCCTCAATTCTCTTACTTCACTCCATCTCAATTTTTAATTTCTCTAATTGAAACTGTCTATCCCTTTTAATCTTTTCCAAGTCATATTTTCTTTCTCTTTTATCATCCTCTCTCCATTTTACAGCCACCTCTAACTCATATTTCCTCAATTTCTCAGCCTCATCTACGTCATTTTGTTGTTTCTGCAACTCAAAGTTCCGTTTTTCTCTTTCTTCTTCCACCCTCAATTTCTCCTATTTCAATTGCAATTCAAAAGATTTATCCTCTGGAAAATTTTCTAAGTCTTCCCCAACAAATTTTTCCTCACCTATATAATATTTCACTATAATCCTCTGTATTTGTATTTTCCTCATCCAATGCTTGACTTCAGTCAGCTTCAATGCCTTAGAAATAACCATCAGTTACTTTTTTCTCTTGCTCTGTAGATCCGCAGGTGATGGGTATAATAAACATGTACTAATATCCAATGCTGCTGTTTCCCACACACTCTTTAAATTAGCTTGTAAAAACCAATTAACTAATAAATCACAAAAATGCAAAGTTTAAGATCCCAAGACTCCAATTTTCAATCTGAAAAATGTTATGAGCCCAGAGGACCCCAAAACCCAGCAGCAATAGAAATTCACCAAGATAAATGGTTACTTTAACAAAAGTTGTTTTAAATTATTTTTAAACATGAAAACAGAATCACACTTCAACTTATCACAATTGACTTAACTAACCTAACTTAACCCCCTTCTAACTCTTAAGTGCACATGTAAGTTCAGAAAAGTTCTTTGATTCGCAGTCCAATCTCACTTCTCACTCTTCCAAGTTCTGTGGTTACAGGCAATTTTTATACTGTGCACAGAATTTAACGTTTATGAAGTTCACCAGGCTGTGGTGCTTGAAAAGTACATGGTTACTGCTCAGGAAGGTTCTTGTTGGTTTTCAAAGAGAGATTTGTTGCTCTTTGGACGCAAACTGATTCCTTCCAATCAGCCACTTCAGAGTCTTTCTGAAGAAACTTGCTCCCTCAGGGTTTACCAGATGATAACCTCTTTCAGGTCACCACAGAGTTCCTTTTGTTTCCCTTATTTCAAGTGAAACTTGATACAACTAGTCCTCTCCTCTTGTATGGACCACAAGAGCTTTGACCAGGCTGAAGTAAGAACTCAACCTGTCTTCAAAATAGGGTTTTTTCCACAAACTTGCCAGGTTGTCCTGTTCCAGTCCCAGCTGCTGCTGCTGAACTGTAGAACTGTATTCTCTCTCTCTCTCTCTCTCTCTCTCTGTGAGAAAACCACATGACCCTCTTAAAACAGCCAACTGCACTTAGACAGACTACAGTTCCAGACCCAATCTTCCGAGTTCATTCATCGGATGCTTTCCAAAACAATAATCCATTGCTCCACAGTATGTCCAATTAACACCTACTTGTGAAGTCCTTATAGATATTCTTCAAAGTTTTTGCAAAGGCACCTGGAACCTGGCCTGTCTGGCTTGAGCCAAGCTCTTGCATTTTAAATGAGATCTGTTTTGAAGTGTTTGTATGTGACCTATACTAAACACCTTTGGAGTTATGAAACCATGCACATAATGTGTCATTGAAGGACGATTAAAACAGTGGTTTTCAAACTTTTTCTTCCCACCCACATCCCACCTTAAGCAATCCTTTACTAATCACAGAGCAACGACAGCAGAGGGAATAGTTAAAGTGGGATGTGGGTGGAACAAAAAAGGTTGAGAACCACTGCTTTAAACCATCTCTGCCCGGCTCAACTGCGAATCAGTATGTCTGATTCCTCCCCCTCCCCGACCCCCCCCCCCACCCCCCCCACCCAAGTCTGCTCAGCAATTTCTGGAAGAATTTTCTTCTGCTTCAACTATTCGATATTTTACTGAGATTGAGGTCACATGATGGTGAGAGTCTAGGAGGCTGCAGATCCAAGGAGCTCCCAGACCTCGACCAGAAAACATCATTAAAATTTTTAAATCCAGGATTGTAAAAGGGGAAAAAATCCTGTCTGGACACAAGAAGAAGATGAGGAAGTTTTAATCAACAAAAAAACCCCCGAAATTACAGTGAGGATGTGGGTAACCCGATGGGGATTTGAGGCAAGTGGAGGAACCTTATGTCGGGAGCAATGGTGGCACCGACCTGAGGGCCATCGAAGATAGCGCAACCCCCCTCCCCCCGACCTCAGCAACAACGTGATCTCTGCAGACAGGCAGTGCCCGGAAAGGAGGAACGGCCCTGAATGGCAGTAAGGCCAGACAAAACCTTGGGCCGGGTGAGCGGGAGTGAGGGAGGACAGCTGCCTCTTGCGGCTCGCAGGTTCGTGTGCAAAACAGCGGTCTCCCCGATGGTTGAGATCCTCTGGTAGTGTGTCGTCGGGGAGCAGCAGCCTCAAGTGGAGCCTGCGTGAGCTCGGGAATTGTGAACTCCGAAGAGTATGCAGAGGAGTGTCGAGTTTGACAAGGGTCGGCGGGGCGAATATAACGGCTGCAATGGCAGCGGTTGGGTGTGCAAGAGACCCAGCCATGAGGACAGGAGAAGCTGGAAGATTGGGCTGAAACAGAAATTGGAGGAGGAGGGTTCATAGCCCTCCTTAAGGGACATTTTACAGACTCCGACCTAAATGGAAAAGAGGTTGAAGAAGGCAGTGGACAGAAGGACCAGAGACAGGTCCGAAAAATTAGAATGGAGGGGGCTCTGGTGAATGTAACGGGCAGGGGGACAGAGGCAGAGGAGAGATTAGGGGCAGGGGAGGATAGAATTGCTACAACAGAACAAGAAATTAAAGGTCTCCTCAAAGAGAGAGATGAGATCTGGGGGAAGCTGGACTTCCTGGAGAAGTTCACAAAATGCTGCAACATTAAATTAGTGGGATTGAATGAAGACTCCGAGGAGAGAAACTTACAGAGGTCCTAACTAAATAGTTCTCTGAAGTACCAGGAAAGGAGGTGCTCGGAATGGAAATAGAAAGAGCCTTTAGAGTCCCAATCCCTAAACCAAGACTGGGACAAAGACACTGGTTGATCCTTATAAAGCTAAAATATTTTCAAGATCTTGAGAAAATATTAGGGGTGGCGGCAAAGGGAGCAGCAATTCAGAGGGGAGCCCCCTTGGAGAACAGAGGGTCGAAGTGTTCTTTTATCCAGATATTAGTGCAGCTCTGCTCAAGAGGTGGAACGACTTTGAACTGGTCAAGCGATTGGCAAAGTAAAAGGGCTATGATTGTGTTCTACGCCATCTTGCTACCCTGAGAATCATGTTCCAGTGGGGTGGGGGGGGGGGGGAAGGAATTTTTTTAAAGTAAAGGAGAAAGCACATCAGTTTCTAAATACTCTGCCTGCAGTAAATGGTGGACCAAGTGGAAAAAAATAAAAGGGGCAACAGGTCTTTAAAAAACAATTAAAACTAATAGATTGGGAGTACCTGGATTTCTGTTTTATATTAAGAATGGGCTTTTGGCTGTTTTCTAATTTAAAAAAAGAGGATACAAGATGTTATATGTAAAGGTCTGGGGTTTTTGGGACTGGACAGGTGGAGGGTGAGAATGGAGAGTCATTGTGACCGCATAGTAAGGGGTAATGGCGGTGAGAGTGACCACCAGAAGTGTGAGCGGAGGGCGGCTGAGTCTCGTGTATGATGTGTGTGGGGTATGTGTTCCCTTTTATTGTTTGGAGGGATATAGTTGTGAGTGGGGATGTATGTGGTGTGGCCAAATGGGTTTTTGGTGTCCTTTTTTCCCAGGGCTGTCGCAGCTTGGATGGAGTGGAGCAACGAGCAGATGGTAAGAGATTGGGTCTTTTGGGGTGTGGCAGTGAAGATGGAGGGAAAACATTTAGGGAGGGAACCCTGCTGTAATGGCTGAAAGTGTAAAGTTTGCTACTTTTAATGTTAGTGGCTTAAATGGGAGGGGTGAAATGAAAAAGGGAGGATGAAATGAAAAAGGGTCTTGGCACACATTAAAAAGATGAGAAAGGATCTGGCCTTGCTCCAAGAGATGCATTTAACTGAGCGGGAGCATCAGAAGCTAAAAAGGGGATGGGTGGGTTAGGTCATATCCTCCTTGTTTGGCTCAAAGGCAAGGGGGGGGGTAGCAATTCTAGTGGGAAGAATGTTCCGGTGCAGAGGGTGTTTACAGATAAAACGGGAAGATACGTTATGGTGCACTGTCAGATATATTCAGAATCCTGGACCCCAGTGAATGTCTATGCCTGAATTATGATGATGAAAAATCTATACAGGATATTTCCCGATGGTTGGTGGAGGGGAATGAAAATATTCTAATTGGGGGAGCGACTTTAATTTATGTCTGGATCCGGTGCTGGATAAATCCAAAAATTGGATAACTAGGACTAGAGTGGTGAAAGCCACCATGGACTGCTTGAGAGAGCTGAATTTGATAGATGCGTGGCAGAAAAAGCATTCAAGAGAGATAGATTACTCGTTTTACTCAAAACAACATGATTCCTGCTCTAGAATAGACTTTTGTCTGCCTTCAGCACATATAGAGGTTAGAATAATGGAAGCTGAATACAGGGCAAGGGTTCTCTCAGACCACTCTCCCCCCCCCCCCCCCCCCGGTTTTGAAATGCCAGATAAGCAGGACACAGCATACAGTTGGCGTCTTAACACTTGTTGAAAAAGCCGGAGTTTTGTAGTTTCATAAGAGCTGAAATAGCCTTCTTTTGTGAGACCAACTACCCCTCTACTACAAATAAATTCCTTCGTGGGACACCCTTAAGGCATACTTGAGGGGCCAGATAATTGGGTCTACGAAGATGGTCAAGAAAAATTATATGAGGGAGATGGAGGTATTGGAAAAAGACATTGTGCAATTAGAGAAGGATTTTCAGAAATCAGGACCACTATAGAGCTCTTACAAACAAGAAATTGGAATATAATACATTGCATTACAGATGTATAGTATGGAGAAAGCCCTTACGAGGTTGAGGGGAAAGAGCTCACAAGATCCTTGCCTGGGAGTTAAGGGCAGAACAAACCTCTAGAATAATCAATAAGGAATAAGGAATAGCCAGATCTCGTATAAACCAAAGGAAATTAATGAGACCTTCAGGGAATTCTATGAAGGACTGTATAAATCTGAATTGACTTGGAATTCTAATTGAACGGATGAGATTTTGGACAGATTGGATCTCCTAATCTTAAGCCTGGAGGAGCAGGAGGGACTAGACCTTCCCCTTATAGTGGAAGAGCTGGGGAAAGCATTGAGTGTGCTACAAGCTGGCAAGTCTCTGGGGGAGGACAGATTCCCATCGGAGTTCTATGGAGAACTTAAGGATTCATTCATGCCTCCATATATGGAGGTGATGGATCAGGCAAAGGAAACACGGACCCTCCCAGAATCTTTCACAACAACAATTGTTACGATCTTAAAGAAGGAAAGACCCACATTTGCTGCCTTCTTATAGACCAATTTCCCTGCTGAATACTGATTATAAGATTCTTGCCAAGGCCCTGACAAACAGATTGACATTGTATCTACCGAAATTGATAAACAAAGACCAGACAGGTTTTGTGCAGGAGAGACAAGCAGTGGATAACATTGGCAGACTGTTGAGTGTAATGCATTTGGCACAAATCAGAAATGAGAAGGGATTGGCTGAGAAAGCTGTTGTGGGAATTTTTATTTAAAGTGCTGAAGAAGGTGGGGTTAGGGCCAACTTTTCGAATTTGGATTAGGGTGCCATACCATGCACACAAGACAATTGTTACGTCCAATGGACAAATCTCTTCAGCTTTCTCACTTACCAGATCTATTAGACAAGGGTGCCCACTATCACCGGCTCTCTTTGTGCTAGTGATGGAACCATTGGCTGAGACCATTTGCCAGGATCCAGACATTAAAGGTTATAGAGTGGACCAGGAGGTGCTCAAAATTAATTCATTTGCTGATGACATGCTGGTGTACTTGACAGACCCTACGACTTCTTTGCCTCAACTGCATGTGGTATTGGAGGACTATGGGAAACTCTCCAAGTATAAGATCAATTGGGGAAAAAGTGAGGTGATGCCACTCACCGAGGGGAATTATAGCCAACTTAAAGAAAATAATAATTTAAAGTGGCCACAGGAGGGGATCAAATACCTGGGAGTTAATATTGATGGCAACTTGAAGAATTTATACAAGTTAAATTATGCCCCCTTGCTGGAGAGAGTCGAGGAGGATTTAAATAGATGGATGTCCCTGTCCATAACATTAGTGGGTAGGATTAACTGTATTAAAATGAATGTATTGCCAAGACTCCAGTATCTTCCAGACATTGCCTGTGCTGTTACCCCAGGATTCTTCAAACAACTGCTACATAAGATCAGAATGTTTCTCTGGAATGGTAAAATGGCAAGGGTCTCTATGGAAAAATTAAGGTGGGATTACAGTCTAGGTGGATTGAGAATGGCAGACTTTAAAAAAAATATTATTGGGAAGTCCAGTCGAGATACATCGCCTCTCTTCCAGGGAGGAGGTGTACCATTCTGAGCACAAATTGATCTGCACCTGATGGGCAAGAGGATGGCAGAGGACTTTATTTATAAATGGAAGCTAAATTGCTGTCAGGGAAGAAGGACAGCCCCATATTAAAACAGATGATTAATATCTGGAACAAAATTAACCAATATTTGAACATCAAAGTGGGTCTGTCCCCAAAAACATGCTTGACTCCTAATAAAGAAATACCATTTAACGGTAGGTAACAAGATCCTGGACACCTGGTGTTGTAATGGCATCAGGTGGATAGAGGACTGTTATGAGTAGGGGCAATTAATGTCGTTGAGCAGCTAAAAAATAAATGATTTGTCAAATCAGACATTCCACTGCTATCTTCAAATAAGATCTTTTTCACAGGACGTATTGGGTCCAAGTACGGCCCTACCTTGGTGCAGAGTGATAAAGACCATGATTTGAAGGGGGAGTGGAAGGAGATTCATTTCTGCAATGTATTTCATGCTCCAGTTGGAGGGACCCAAACTGGGCCTCCATAGATCAAGAGAAAGATGGGAGTCGGACTTGGGTATTGTAATTGATGAGGGATGCTGGTCTGACTTATGACTATGGTCATCAATGCAAGATACAGGTTAGAGCAATATAATTTCTTGCACCAGCTGTATCGAACACCGCAAAAAATAAGCAGGTCAAAACCAGAGCTCTCGGAGCAATCTTTCAGATGCGGTATTGCGACTGGGACATTCGTGCATGCAACCTGATCATGTGCCAAGATGAGGCCCTTTTGGGAAGAACTAGGCCAAGTCCTGGAGAAAATCCTAGGTAAAGGATTCCCGCAGGACCTGGAGTTATTCCTGCTGGGAAACATAATGGACATAAGGCTTACAATGAAGCTGTCCAAATTTCAAATCCAATTTTTATTAATTACATTGGCAGTGGCCAGGAAGTGCATTGTGGCGACTTGAAAGTCTGTCTCTATTCTTGGTATCGAACGATGGAACAAGGAAATGCAGAGCTGCGTTACCCTGGAGAAAATAACTTATAACCTGAGAAACTTTTCTTAGGATCTGGCAGCCATAAATGCACTACATAGGCACATGATGGTAATTGGCTTCCCATTCCTTGCTGTGGTTTCCTCTCCCTCACACTGATCCCAATCAAGGAAAGTCAGGAATGGATATCGGCCCAGAGGCCACCCATTGAGCTGCTACGGTCCTGACCCTTATTTATTATTTATTTTCCTGGTGTTAAAGTTTTGTGGTTGCTGGTTGAAGTTTGAGTGAGTCATCTTGTTTTATGTGAGGGAAAGGGGGTTGGTAGAGACACGGGCTTGTAATTATAGTCATAAAGAGAATGAATATATGTATATTTGAATGTGAACTGCCATCGTTGGCAGAACACTGTACATGACTATACAAGCTTGTGTGAAAATATAAATAAAAGAATCCAAAAAAATTACTGAGATGTTGGGGATGACTATCTCCTTTTGATCACTCTCTCAGTTTTTGTGTGGCTGTTTAATTATACCTGTTCTGAACTAACAATCCTTATTAGTACTAACACAGGTACAGTAATGGAAGATTCGCCAGACCATGGTAAATGCAAAATAATAGTTTTTATTAAACTATTAATTACATAACATTTCTTATTTATCTCTAAACTTAACTCAAAATTTAACTCCACTATCCACAAATGTAAATGTGTGTGAAGTCCAAACTATTTCAGTTTAAACTTGAGTGTGAAAAGTCAATCTTAAAGTCTAATTTCAAACTTCCTGTTGAACTTCAGGATCTTTTTAAAATTGTGCTTGAGAAGTAATTATAAAGCGAGAATGAAGCACCCAATTTTTTTCAAACTCTCACGTCTTTTGATGAGTTGGTTTTCAGAGAGATAATCTTCTCACAAGTGTTTTCACAAGTTTCCCCCTATCTTGTTGGGGCTGCAGAACTGATCTTCATGATGTCATGGACATCATGCTTTTGCTTCTGCAAGGCTGAGTATCTGTAACCTACTTTGAGAAGAATGTAAGAATCGGCAGGCATAAGCTAAATTCCACCATGGGACCCAGAGATGCAGTTATCTGACAAAAAGACATCTGGTACCAAGAACGTTTAATCTTCCTGCTTGTTAGCTGGTTGCTGAACTTTGAGATTGATGGGATTGTTGGTCGCAGACTGTCAGGAGAGACCTTGAAGCGAAGTAAACTAATGTATTCAAAGTGATAAGCTAGAAAGTTGTGGTATTTGATAAAAGCCTAGGCGTGCTTGGTTTTTTTTTGCGCAGGGAATAGGTGCTTGAGTAAGCAATTTTTGGGTAATATAAGCCGTGGTCCCACTGCTGAAATGTCAGACTCTCTGAGGGGTGGAAACATCTTTCAGCAAGAGGAACTTCTAGAGTCCAACCAACATCCCGGTCGGGGGAGGTGGAGAAGCTGCTACTGGTGCCCCGGCAACCTACTACAAGTGTGCGGTCGTTGCCTCGCTTTGGCAGTTGGGACCAGTCCAGGCATTGATAAGTATAATTGGGTAGGGCTTGCATATTGTAGTTTGAAATCAGCTTTAGAGTTAGTAATAAAGATTTATATAAACTGAAGTGCTCTCGGCATGTATCTCTCTTTTCTTTCGGTAACTCAAATACTGTGACCAATCTAAAACGAACAAAGTGAGATGTATAAGTTTACCAGGACAATTGGTGTAGTCGGCAGGATTGGTCTCGAGATGTTTCGCCGAAAGAAAGAGGTGAGCCCTGAGCAGATCTTGATTCCGGGATGGACTTCCAAAGACGATGGGTTTGGCATGTTGGGACTTTGTTGGGAACACCCATTAGTTGGGATGAGAGGTTAGATCCATCAAGTGCGCCTCTGGGAGAGTGGGTTGCCACTCTCCTTCGAGAGAGTAAGTTTCCTGATAAAAAAGGGGATGCTGACAGATGGTTTTTGGCTGCTGGCCACAGCCTTACACTGCACTATTCAGCGTGAAGCAGAATGAGTTCAGCAAGAAGTAGAATCCCAGTACAAGAGAGCAACTAGAGGAGGAGATAGAAGCCATGCAACAACGCTGTTCCATGATGAGTGAGATTGTTCACACCAGTCAGGACTGAGCCAAAGAATGGGAGGATAAGCATGTCCAAACGATCTGCTGTAATATTAAACTCCAGCAGCAGCTCTGTGCATATAAGGAAAAGCAAGGGGTAGAACCTTATTCGTGCCATAATAAGGAATGGCAACGATACTGATGTAATTGATGATTGGGACAGGAATATCTGGTATGATGGCAATGGTAATAATGCAGATACCCCTCGACATGTGCTTGACATACTCCCCTCTCCACCTGCTGTTCACGCCCACCCCGTAAGGCAGTGGACTTTCCAAACAGGCGGAGACGGAAAGGGGATTGATGTAATTGAAGAGATTGAAGGGATAGATGCCCCGGCCTCCCAAGCGGACCCAGGGGAAAGTACCTGAACCCCTGCTTATGCTCAATGCCCCCCCCCTCATACGGGATGGCCTCGGCCTCCTCCCGTCCACTGGGTAGAGGGCCCTGTGGGCCAAAGTGGGAACAGGGGTCGGGAGCAGTCAACGATACGTGACTTCTCTATAAAAAAGCTGGCCGCCATTGGAGATTGATTTAAGCAAAAGACGGGAGAAACTCTGGCGGCCTGGCTCCTGCGTGTTTGGGAACAAGGAGGGGGTAATGTATATTTAACCCCTGAGGAATTGTTAGGATTAGGAACATTGACTACTGATATCCAGGTCACTGCTGAGCTATGTGGTAGAATGAGAGGGGTGGATTACTTACTTGCCACTCTAGGGGATGCCCTGTTACGAGTATACCCGTCACCAGTAGATTGGGATTTACATTTGCACCCCAGAGGAGGGTATAGCAGTAATTCGTCAACAGGCCCTAGCCTCTGCCTTGTATGCAGGACGTTTGAGGCGGTGGGTACACAGGGGGAAGCCCTGATGAAGAGATATTCACAGCTGAAATGCATATCAGATTGGTTCGTTCCGCCCAACCCACTGTACGGGGACTGGTCTGTCCATAACTAGTCCACTAATTGGGCACCTTGTGTCTGAGGCGGAGCACGCCTTATCTGGGCTTAGAGAATTGGAGTTGGGAGGTAAAATCCACTCACGTACAACCCAGGTTAAATCAGACAAGCAGGATGAAAGGGGAGGGGCTGCTGCTAATAACGGACCGACAAGGAAGGACCTTTTTCTAACCTTGTTAAAGTTAGGCATACCTAAAAGTGATATTGATGGGAAACCTACCATGGTCCTTTATAAGAGGAAGGCAGGGGAACATCATCCCTAGCTGTTGTGTCCTCCTGGCCCAGCTGTGCCTTCTGCTCCCACTGCTGCTCCTATCGAGCCAGCTTCTCTTGCTTCAGTTACCCGTGATGAAATACAACAATTAATTAAAAAGGCTCTTATGGATAATAGTAGCATGTGGTCCTGTGGTCCTGGAAGCCCCTGAACCCTACTAAGGCATGAGGGTGTGGGCGGGATTCCCGTGTCTACTCCATTGAGATATTGCAGATACACAGGGACCCGCAGCCCTACATACTGTTAACAATCCATTGGGGTGGGGGTAATGATCGCCAATATTTGGCCTTGGTCGATAATGGTGCAGAGCTCTCGGTGATTCCTGGTAATCCCGACCTCTGGACTGAACTGACATTTCAAATAGAGGGGATGGGAGGAGCGATCACCCTGGCAAAGGAAATAAAAGTCCGCGCCACGGTGGGTGATGGCCCTTCACCTGTATGGTTACATGCCCTGGTGGCTGCCACTGACGAGTGTATCCTGGGTATCAACATGTTGGCCGGTACAGCCCTTAATACTAGCCAAGGGGGATTTGCATTTGGAATTTGGACTATTACAAAAAGACTAGTGATGGGTTGGGCTAAGTGGGATGCTGTGATGGTGCCTCCCTCTCCCCCCCCCCCCCCAGAAACCAGTATGCATTCCACAATATCGCCTCCCTGGAGGGCAGGAAGAGATTACTGCCACCATCGCTGCTTTGCAAGAAGAAGGGGTAGTGAGGCCTGCAATTTCACCCTTTAATAGCCCTGTATGGCCAGTCCAGAAGCCAGATGGCTCCTGGAGAATGACAGTTGATTATTGTTTTTTGAACAAACATGCCCCACCACTTGCTTCGGCAGTTCTGGACATTGTTACCCTTATTGAAAACATTGCTACAGTGAACTTGTGAACATGGTATGCTGTCATTGATCTCGCTAACGCCTTCTTCAGGATCAGTTCGCCTTTACCTGGAAGGGCACCAGTATACCTTCACCCGCCTCCCTCAGGGCTATGTACACTATTTGCCACAGCCTAATTGCCCGTGATTTGGAGGCGGTGCTAGTATCGCCTTCTCTCTCGATTCACCATTATATTGATGATGTGATGATCCAAGGGGCCACGGAAGAGATGGTACAGGAAGGTCCAATATACCCTTGTGAGAGATGAGTAAAACTAATATGAAAATATGAAAGATGAAGAAAACTAGTATGGATATATGAGTAATGAATAAAGCCAGTATGAATAAGATAAGGATAGATAATAGATAATAGAATGTAGGAAGTAAAGTTAGTCTGAATAAGATTAGGGTCTTCTAACCTTTTAGACAGAATTAGCAAGTTCTGCATATAAGAAGTTAGTAAGCCCTGAGAGTCAGGAAGGTGTGAATAAGGACAATGACATGATGGGACACCGACAGGATACCCCCTGGTCCTCCAAGTTCACAGAAACAGCACGTAGGCAGACAGGATTGCCTAATGCCAAACTCATCCAGGAGGCAGAAGAATGTAAGGGGGAGGGTACTTCTATACTGAAATAAACAGTATAAAAGTTGGGTGAGCCCCAGTGTATGTGTGTATTCCCAGGGTAAGGGGAAAGAACCCAACTTTGCATTGTTGTATAATAAATGTTCTTTGTTCTCAATTTTTGTCTCGAGCAAATTCTGTGAAGGTACTTCTGTTTCTCACAAATGGGGGCTCGTCCGGGATCCCACTCCCTCCACTGACAGAGTGCCCGACGACGAGGGTAGGTGCACCCCGGCTGATTCCACTGGACTCACGGACAACGGGTGACTTGTCAGTGGATTAAGTGAGTGATATCCGCGAAGAGGCATTGAGAACAAACGACGGGAGGACGTTAAGGAAGCGCGCTCGGAATAGCTACTGGATCCCGGTAAGAGGAATTTTACTTACCTGTTAGTATGGGAGGTGTGAGTAGCAAGGGAAATAGTCCTAAGGAAGGACGGGATGATCAGATAACTAAGCAAAGTCCGTTAGGATAAATGCTATCTGAATGGGGTGCGGGGAAAACCCGTAGGAAAGACAAACAGACCATGGTCAGGTATTGCTGTCTGGAATAGGTTAAAAAACCCGATAAAAGGGAATTCGGTATATTGGCCAAAGTTTAGATCCGATGAGGACTGGATGTGTCAGGCATTGAACATCTGGCTCTATCAAAATCAAAGAGATAATATTGAGAGCAGAGAATATGCAGCCTAGCCTGCTGGCTCAGTGGATTGGTTGATCAACTGGTTTTGAATGAAAAGGAATGTAAGGGCAAGAAGGATGAAGAACCTTTTGTCCCTGAAACACAAGGATGGGATGCGTTACATTCCCTTTCTCCACCTTATGCTCCTCCTATGCCGGCTCCTATCTTTCCCCTCTCTCCTATGCTCTACCCTTCTTCACCTTCCCCTCCTCCCCCACAGCTAAAGAAAGGAGAAGAAAGTAGGGGTGGTATGATGACCTGTTCACAAAGTACTAGATTACCACCTCAATTGACAAGAGAGGGAGGAGACTTTGATTCAAAACAGTGTGAGACCCTCCGGGAGGGAAGGGCAGAACCCTTTGATTCATTTCCCGGAGAGCAGGAATCTAGACATTATAAAGGAGAGGATAAGCCAGAAATTAACTGGATGAGATCTTTATGGGAAGTTCCCATGGGAGGGGGGTCTCAGTTTCGTAAATGTGCCCCTGACTAGTATGGAGGTGCGTAATTTTAAGAGATAATTCCCAATAAACAGAAAGGAAAGGCTAAGATTTTGATGCAGGCAGTCAAGGAAGTCGTGGAGGGACAGCAAGGAAAGGGTAGGGGCTGTGTGCCAGCTCCTGGGCATTGGGAGGAGCTCCGGGAGTGGGAGAGTAGAGACCAGAGCAGGGGCAAGGGTAGAGGGGAATTCCGGGGACGACGACTGTTCCCGGGACCTCGTGGTAATCCCGGTAGGAATTGGGAAACAGGAGCATTAGTTTGCTACCATTGTAAAAAGGAGGACATTTTAAGAGAGAATGCCCAATGCGAGCCAGGGAGACGCTATCTTACGCACTGATGTGTTGGAATATAGGGGTTAATTTAATCAAAACCCAACACCCAACCCCAACCAACCAATTTTCCCCTGCAGCCGCTGCAACCGTGTCTGCCTGTCCCGCATCGGACTTGTCAGCCACAAACGAGCCTGCAGCTGACGTGGACTTTTACCCCCTCCATAAATCTTCGTCCGCGAAGCCAAGCCAAAGAATCATAGAAAATATGTAGAATATATGCTTATGTACTATTCAGTTTGTATTCATGAATCCAGTACTATGTAACAATTTAATATTTACCTCATGGTGAAGGGAAAGAGTAATGTAAGTGAGGGGCAGCCACAGTATGTAGCAAAGTTGGCTGATTACAGTAGGTTTAGAATTGCCTGCTCCCAAAATACAAAAGAGAGGATATGTATGAAACAATTTAGTAGGAAGGTTAAGGCAAAAGGAGGTGTTGATGAGCACAGGAACGATGGCCAGACAAGAACAAAGAGAATCCTGACAGAGACTGTCAGAAACAAAGAGAATGGAATAACTCAGTAAGAAGGCAGAAGGAGGTGTTGAGTAGAACAGAAGAACATGGCCAAATGAGAACAAAGAAATAATTAGAAATATCTGGGGTATGAATTGATTTCTGATCAAAACAACAGGATATTCTGACCTTGATAGCTGCAGAGCAGGAAATTACTTGTGATAAATCTTATGCAAGAAATCTAGCAAAGAAAGCCAACTTTTGTTCTGTATGATAATGAAATCTAGCAAAGGAAGCCAACTTTTGTTCTGTATGATAAGGTTGAGCTATATAAACTGTAGAGACTGGACAGTAGCGGTCAGTCTTGGGGAATAGCTCACTGTGCAGGTAACCTATGAACTAATGACTGAACCAGAGCTCTGTTAAGCTTTATTCTTGTGCTGTGTAATAAACTGATTGTTGAACCGAATACCTTCTCCTATCACTTCATTTAACGAACACACTGGACTCAGACGACACATAGACTAAATTAAGGGTAGGGTAAAGCCAGAGTCCGACAATTTGGTGACCCCGACGTGATGAAGATGAAGAAGTGACGGAAGAGAAAGAGATGAAACACCGGTCGATTGTGGTGTGGTGAAAACAACAAATGGCCACTCAACAAAAGGAGGTAAGCAGACGCCTGTTTAAAAGAAGTTCTGCTATTGGCAATGATAAAATTGTGTGTGGTCACCACTCTGCAAAAGTCCTAGTAGAAGCCAATGAATAAAGCTTAAAAAACCAGGGGTTAGAGTCCCCTGGAGACCCAGGGGTTAGAGGTCCCCTAGAGAAACAGGAGTTAGAGGCCCCTGAAAAACCCAGGGGTTAGAGTCCCCTGGAATAAAAACGGGTTAGAGTCCCCCTAGAGAAATAGGGGTTAGAGTCCCCTAGTAGAGACATAGATATAAAAGTTAGAGTTCTTGGCCAAATAGATTTAGTGAACATATTGTATAATAGTTACGTTTTCTAGTAGTGTTCTGTTTTCCTTGTTCAATATTGTATAATAGTTACATTTTTTAGTAGTGTGCTAAGTTTTCCTTGTTCAATATTGTATAATAGTTACGTTTTTTGTTAGTATTGCACTGTTTTCCTTGTTCAGTATTGTATAATAGTTACTTGTTTTAGTATTGCGATAAGTTTTCCTTTTGTGTTTGTAGGAAAGTGTGAAAGTTCAAGGTAAATTGAAGGGAGGCGAAAAAGGAGGTACAGGAACATGAGAAAGAGAGACAAGGGTCTATCTTGAATAGAAGATAATTTAAACAACAGAAGGAAGCGAAGGAGCAGAGGAGAGCATATTTACATAATATGACATTGGCTTGCATGGCTGTGGAAACAAACCTTCAGCATGCTACTAAAAAGGCATCCCCTATCACAAAGGAGAAAACGGGGGAGGAGATGACAGGGGAGGTTAAGCCATCAGCCCTGCTCTATCCAAAGTTACCAGAGACGTGGCCACCACCTTATCCGATTCCCCAGATGCCAGTGATGCAAATAAGTGAGGGAATAGTGAATGTCACTGAATTAGCAGGTCACGAACTCCAGGAGGCGAAGGAGAGACTTAAGAGAGTTATGCAGGAAAGGGTGGAGGAAATGAAGGAGTTAACGAAGGAAATACAGAATGATGTATGTCAAGTAAGGGAAACTAGTATGCGACTGGAAAAAACAAATGAGAGAAAGCAAGAACAGACACTTGAGAATGCCTTCTCGGTAGGAATGTCAGAGGATCACTCCACCCCGTTTACAGCTTGGGCTGTGGGAAATACAGCAGGTAGAAATGGTCGCAGGAACCACTAGGTGCCCTGATGCCGAACCATTTGCAAAACATGCTAAGGCAGTAGGAAGTGCAATGTGGGATAAGTTTCTCGTTCGCCCCGGTATCATGCAGTCCCTGACCTTTTCCATTAAGGAAGATGAGAGATCTCAACCTTTTGAGTCTGTGTAAGGAGAGTTGGATGGATAAAGCAGGAGTACACCCAGCCACAGAACCCTTGCAGACTACACTATTTAGGTCTGCAGTAACAGCTGTAGTCAGGGAGGCGTTAGAGAATAACCCTGATATTCCTGGTTGCTCGACTGAGCAATGGGAAAAACATTTGACCCATCACATGAAGCGTTATAGGGCTAAGCAAAAGGAGGACAAACAAATTACGGAGTCTGCACAAGTGCAACTCCTTAACCTTCAATTGGAAGAGGCTAGGAAAAAGGCAAATGAGGCAAAAAAGAATCCCCCAAAGGGAGCGAACCAGATGATTCAGCAGCCACCGCAGCCACCACAAGGGAATAATATGAATTGGCACCCGGCCCCAAATTGGGCACCGAGTCCCACCTATGGGGGCAGGACTGGAGGTCCAATGGGGGGATTCTGAGTAAGAGGGAGAGGTCGGGGTGTTCCACGAGTGCAGCCAGCCGTATGTTTTGGATGTGGTTAACCAGGACACTGGAAGAGAGACTGCCCCCTAGCATGGGGTCTTCAGGACACTGGGGGAAGGGGATATGGATCACCACAATATGAGCCTTGGGTCCAGCCCCAGAGTTCGTCAGTGCCACCCCCGGTACATCAGGCACCCCATGCGGCTCTAGTTCCGACGAGACAATTCCCATTGCTGACGGAGGAGGAGCAATTTTACCCACAGTGACGGGGCCTGAGCACCCAAGAGCAGGCTAGGTTGGCAGACCCCTTCCTGCAGATTAAAGTGATGGACATGGAAGTATCTTTTTTAGTAGATACGGGTGCCAGATTTTCAACACTTACTGGCGCTGAGTTTCAATCTAAAAAGTCATCCTCTAGTGTCCAGTTGATAGGGTTCTCGGGTACACCAGAAAATCTGCCGTTTTCTACACCACTAGTCACTTCTGTGGCAGGACAGACTTTTGCACATCAATATATTCTGTCGGCAATGTGCCCTACTAATCTTTTGGGCAGAGATCTGCTGGTCAGGTGTGGAGCATCGATCCTTTGCGGACCCAGTGGAATAGAGGTCACCTTTCCAAATGGGTTTTCAATGAACTGTTCATTAACTACACTTCGTTCCAGTTCCCAGATGTTACTGTCAGCCGCTGGAGGATCCATATCTGAGGGACTATGGGCTGACATTTACTGGGGGCTGCTGGAACCAGAGGACCCACAGAAGGGAGGGCTGCTAAAGCTTTATAATCAATGGAAGCCGTGGATCCAGACGTTACACCTGTATATCCCTCCCTTGGACCCCATCCATGTTACCCTCTTTTACGATAGAGATGGGGATGAAAGAGGGGGGCGTGGCAAGATGGCGTAAGGATCAGACGTGCCTTCCAGTCCTCTCCTGACTCTATCTTATTGTTTTGTCTAGAAATGCCCATTAAAATTCTTTAAAAGTTTAGATAATTTCAGTGCTGTTAATTTAACTTATGATGGTACAATTGGTGGAAAAGAGCAAAAAAAAACGACAACAGATCATCAAAAAACTAAATTTTCCAAAAGTTCAAGTTTTGGAGCCTACCTACAGGAAAGACACCGGGACTCAGCGTGAAATGGATCCCAGGAGAGAGGTACAGTGTTCGGATGTAGAGCTCTATGTTACATCGGTAGAGCCCCCTAAAGAGGGCACCAAACAGCCTTTAGAACAAAGAGTTACTCAAAGGCATTTGTCAACTGTAGAGGTAGTGCTGCAAACTGCATCTCTTGAGATACAAGAACCTATACAACTTGATGTACTGGGAGAATTTAATACATTATGGACTGGGGAAAACCCCGGCCAGCGTCCTCCAGTCATTGCTGGAGAGACTGTGGCTGGGGTTTCCACACGCAGTCATACTACAAGGAAGGCAACCAGAATGAAGGAAGGAATAGAAGATCCTTTGGAGAAGAAGCAGGAATCTGTTGAGCCAAAATCTCTTCCAATTGAAAAGATTTTTGTGAATCTTGAATCTAAATTATCTTATACAATGCAGGGATTATCCAAGATTATGACTGAACTTGGTACTAGGTTTAATACTCTGGTGAAAT
Source organism: Narcine bancroftii (assembly GCF_036971445.1). Lineage (NCBI taxonomy): Eukaryota > Metazoa > Chordata > Chondrichthyes > Torpediniformes > Narcinidae > Narcine > Narcine bancroftii. The sequence continues at coordinate 315,982,485 of NC_091469.1, read as the reverse complement.
GCATTCTCAACAGATGGCTGAGTTTGGAGCTTTTAAGCTTGAAGTGAGAGATAAATTTAATTCGTATGAAGAAGATATAGACGAAATACGGGATTAAGTTTTTGATGTGACCAAAATGGTCGAAGACTTACAAACTCAAAATAAAAATTTGGTGAAAAAGATTGATTATTTGGAAAACCAATCCAGACGGAACAATATAAAGATGATTGGTTTGCCGAAAGGTATGGAGGGACCAGACCCAAGAAAATTTTTTACTGAATGGATTCCGCAGGTGTTGGGTCAAGAACATTTCCCGGAAGGTATAATACTGGAACGTGCTCACAGAGCCTAGCGTAGAAGACCTATTTCAGTCCAAGACCTGTTTTGGTTCGTTGCTTGAATTATTACGACAGAGAAATAATTTTACGATTTGCTATTAGAAATGCACAACAGAGAAAATCACCCTTGATGATTCAAAATAATCGAGTTTTCTTCTATGCGGATTTGAGTCAAGAAGTTATGTTCCAACGACGGGAATTCAATCCTGCTAAAGAGTTGTTGTGGAAGAAAGGTTACAAGGCAACCTTTAGATATCCAGCTGTTTTGAAGGTTTTTCAAGATGGTTACCAACCAAAGTTCTTTGATTCTCCAAAGGAAGCTATAGTATTTGCTCAAGAGCTGCCAATTACTCAGTTTCATCAGAGACATAGTCCGCCGCGATCCCTAAGGAGTCAAGAGATGGAAGAAAAGAGCTGAGATCCAAGAAGGAATGGTTGTAATGGTGACTCGGCAGTTGGAGCTGATTAAAAGAAGAGTTGTCCTTTTTTTTTCTAATGTTTTTTTTAAAAAAAAAAGGGATATTAAATAATGATGATGTTAGTTTAAGATGAAGTGAGAGTTGGGGGAGAGAACTGGATAGACACTATTTCCTGAAAGTCATCTGCTACGTGTGAGTTATCTCACACCCATTTTTTTTTGGGAGTTACCGCATTGCGCAGTTTAGACGGGAGGGGGTATTTTTAACCTCCTACCCGTTTTTTTTCCTTTTTTTTTGTATTATTAGATTAAAGAGTGAAAGGTTTTATTTTGTTTAAATATAAAAAAAAGCATAAGAAAGTATTTGATTGTTTAAAAAAACTAAAAATTGATGTGGTTTTTTTTTCTAAAGTTTATTCAGTAGATAAGGAATATCTGAAATTTAAATGTGAATGGGATGGATAAGTTTTTTTCTAATATTTTTTCTTTAACTTTAAGGTGAAAGGAGTGGTAATTCTGGTGTACGTTATTTTGCTATTTTAGTTATAGAACGAAGGGAATAATGGTGAAAGTTATAAATTGAATTGTACAATTCTTAATGAGGCTTGAATTTTGTTTGTGGTTTATGCTCCATTTCTTGAAGGTATAGATTTCGTTGTAGATGTGTTTTTATTATTTGGAGATCTGAATTTTAATGTAATGATTGGGGATATTTAAATGTGGTATTAGAGCTTTTATTAGATAACCATTCAAGAGTAAAAGGGAAAAATGGTGGAAGAGTACTAAAATTGAATTGTACAATGTTTTTTTTTAAATTTTTTATTTTTAACACCATAAACCACATTGACCATGATACATACATTTTCCTTTTCAAATATATACAGTGCCATTTTCTCCCCCCTCCTCCCACCCCACCCTCCCTACCTCGCACCTCCCATCCATTTAAAGTACAAAATCTAGGATACATTAAACCAGTCAAACAATGATGTCATTCAATAAAAATAAACAAGAAATTCCACTGAGTCAATTCTTTTCATTTCCTTCTCCTTTTGTTAATTTAGGTAGTGAATGTCCCCAGTAGGTTTTCTCTATTGTGTTTCATGTAAGGCTCCCATATTTGTTCAAATATTTCAATATTATTTCTTAAACTATATGTTATTTTTTCTAATGGAATACATTTATTCATTTCTATATACCATTGTTGTATTTTCAAATTATCTTCCAATTTCCAGGTTGACATAATACATTATTTTGCTACGGCTAGAGCTATCTTAACAAATCTTTTTTGTGCACCATCCAAATCAATTCCAAATTCTTTGTTTTTTATGTTACCTAGGAGGAAGATCTCTGGATTTTTTGGTATATTGTTTTCTGTCATTTTATTTAATATTTGGTTTAGATCTTCCCAAAATTTTTCTACTTTCTCACATGTCCAGATTGCATGAATTGTTGTTCCCATTTCTTTTTTACATCGAAAACATCTATCAGATACTGTTGGGTCCCATTTATTTAACTTTTGAGGTATAATGTATAGCCTGTGTATCCAGTTATATTGTATCATATGTAACCTCGTATTTATTGTATTTCTCAATGTTCCAGAACATAACTTCTCCCATGTTTCCTCTTTTATCTTTATATTTAAATCTTGTTCCCATTTTTGTTTAGTTTTACCATTTGTTTCCTCATTCTCCTTTTCTTGCAGTTTAATATACATATTTGTTATAAATCTTTTGATTATCATTGTATCTGTAATCACATATTCAAAGTTACTTCCCTCTGGTAACCTCAGACTGCTTCCTAATTTGTCCTTCAAGTAGGATCTCAATTGGTAATATGCCAGCACTGTATCTTGAGTTATATTGTATATATCTTTCATTTGTTCAAAGGATAATAATCTATTTCCTGGAAAACAATTTTCTATTCTTTTGATCCCTTTTTTCTCCCATTCTCTAAAGGAAAGGTTATCTATTGTAAAAGGAAGTAACTTATTTTGCGTCAATATTAGTTTTGATAATTGATAATTTGTTTTATTCCTTTCTACATGAATCTTTTTCCAAATATTGAGTAGATGGTGTAATACTGGAGAACTCCTACGTTGTACCAATTTTTCATCCCATTTATATAATATGTGTTCAGGTATCTTTTCCCCTATTTTATCTAATTCTAATCTCGTCCAATCTGGCTTTTCCCTTGTTTGATAAAAATCTGATAGGTATCTTAATTGTGTGGCTCTATAATAATTTTTAAAGTTTGGCAGTTGTAAGCCTCCTTGTTTAATTTAACCATTCTGTTAATTTATCTAGTGCTATCCTCGGTTTCCCCCCTTTCCATAAAAATTTCCTTATTATTTTCTTTAACTCCTTGAAGAATTTCTCTGTCAAGTGTATTGGCAATGCCTGAAATAGGTATAATATCCTTGGGAAAATGTTTATTTTAATACAGTTTATCCTTCCTATTAGTGTTAATGGTAAATATTTCCAATGCTCTAAATCGCCCTGTAATTTTTTCATTAGTGGATAATAATTGAGTTTATATAGATGGCCGTGATTTTTATTTATTTGTATGCCTAGGTATCTTATTGCTTGCATTTGCCATCTGAATGGTGATTCCTTCTTAAATTTTGAGAAATCCGCATTATTCATTGGCATTGCTTCACTTTTATTTACGTTAATCTTGTAACCCGACACTTCTCCATATTCCTTCAATTTCTTATATAATTCTTTTATTGATAGTTCTGGTTCTGTTAAGTATACTATAACATCATCCGCAAATAAACTGATTTTATATTCCTTGTCTTTTATTTTTATACCTTTTATATTATTTTCTGTTCTTATCAATTCTGCTAGTGGTTCTATAGCTAACGCGAACAATAAGGGTGATAGTTGGCATCCCTGCCGTGTTGACCTGCTTAAGTTAAATTGCTTTGATATATATCCATTTACTGTCACTTTCGCCAATGGCCCCTTATATAATGCTTTAATCCAATTAATATACTTCTCAGGTAAACTGAATTTTTGCAATATTTTGAATAAATAATTCCATTCTACTCTGTCAAAGGCCTTCTCTGCATCTAAAGCAACTGCTACTGTTGGCGCTTTACTCCCTTCTACTGCATGAATTAAGTTAATATATTTTCAAATATTGTCTGTTGTGCGTCTTTTTTTGATAAATCCAGTTTGGTCTAGATTCACCATTTTCGGTACATACTCTGCTAATCTGTTTGCTAATAGTTTAGCTATTATCTTATAATCTGTGTTAAGTAATGATATTGGTCTATATGACACTGGTGCGAGTGGATCTTTCCCTTGCTTTAGTATTAGTCTAATTATTGCTGTTTTACATGAATCTGGTAAGCTTTGTTTTTTTATCAATCTGGTTGATTACTTCCAGGAGGGGAGGAATTAATAAATCTTTAAATGTTTTATGGAATTCTATTGGGAATCCATCCTCTCCTGGTGTTTTATTATTTGGTAATTTTTTTATTATCTCTTGTATTTCTACTATTTCAAATGGTTCTGTTAATTTATTTTGTTCCTCTATTTGTAATTTTGGTAGTTCAATTTTAGTTAAAAATTCATCTATTTTCCCTTCTTTCCCTTCGTTTTCAGTTTGGTATAATTGTTCATAGAATTCTCTAAAGTTTTCCTTGATCTCCTTTGGATTATATGTGATTTGTTTGTCTTTTTTCCTTGATGCCAATACAATTTTCTTAGCTTGTTGTGTCTTAAGCTGCCATGCTAGAATTTTGTGTGTTTTTTCCCCTAGTTCATAATATTTCTCTTTTGTCTTCATTATGTTCTTCTCCAAAATATATGTTTGTAGTGTTTCATATTTTATTTTTTTATCTGCCAATTCTCTTCTTTTAGTTGTATCTTCCTTCATTGCTAATTTTTTTTCTATATTTACTATTTCCCTTTCCAACTGCTCTGTTTCCTGATTATAGTCCTTCTTCATCTTGGTGACATAACTTATTATTTGCCCTCTAATGAACGCTTTCATTGCATCCCATAGTATAAACTTATCTTTCACTGATTCCGTATTTATTTCAAAATACATTTTAATTTGTCTTTCAATGAATTCTCTAAAATCCTGCCTTTTAAGTAGCATGGAGTTTAATCTCCATCTATACATTCTTGGAGGGATGTCCTCTAACTCTATTGTCAATATTAAGGTTGAATGGTCCGATAATATTCTAGCTTTATATTCTGTTTTTCTTACTCTATCTTGCATACGAGCTGATAACAAAAATAGGTCTATTCTTGAGTATGTTTTATGTCTACCTGAGTAATATGAATATTCCTTTTCATTTGGGTGTTGTTTCCTCCATATATCCAAAAGTTGCATTTCTTCCATTGATTTAATTATAAATTTGGTTACTTTGTTCTTTCTGTTAATTTTTTTCCCAGTTTTGTCCATATTTGAATCCAAATTTAGGTTGAAATCCCCTCCTATTAATATGTTCCCTTGCGTATCTGCTATCTTCAAAAAATATCTTGCATAAACTTTTGATCTTCTTCGTTAGGTGAATATACATTGAGTAGATTCCAAAACTCCAAATATATCTGACATTTTATCATTACATATCTCCCTGCTGGATCTATTATTTCCTCTTCTATTTTAATTGGCACATTTTTACTAATTAATATAGCTACTCCTCTTGCTTTTGAATTATACGACGCTGCTGTTACGTGTCCTACCCAATCTCTCTTTAATTTCTTGTGCTCCAATTCAGTTAAATGTGTTTCTTGCACAAATGCTATATCAATTTTTTATTTTTTCAGTAAATTTAGCAGTTTCTTCCTTTTAATTTGGTTATGTATTCCATTAATATTTAAAGTCATATAGTTCAGCGTAGCCATTTCATACTTTGTTTATCTTCCCTTTCCGTTTCTCCATCATCACCTTTCCTTCTTATCCATTTCTGCTTTCTTGTTTTGAACACTTTATAAGACAACATTTCTAAAACATCAAACATTTTCCTTATTCTCCTATTTAAAACTTCTTTAACCCCATTCTTCCCTTCCCCTCCTGAGTTGCCCTTTATCCCTTGTCGGGCAACCACATCTCCCCTCTCCATTTGGATTTGCGAATTCACTCGCAAACGTCAACTGATTTTGTAGTGACCGTAACTCCTCCCCACCCAGCCCCCCCAGAAAAGATTTCAATTTTCATATGTAACAAAGGTCACTCTTTTAATTCCCTCCTTATTCCCTCTATTCCCTTTCCCTCCCTTATTAATTCTTGTCTATACTCTATATATTTTCCTCTAAATACGGATACATTCATGTATACACACTACATATATACACACACATACATATAGTTCGTGGTCATTTTTACTCTCATTACATGTCTTCATCTCTCTGCTTGTTTTGTAGTTGTTCTGCAAATTTCCTTGCTTCCTCTGGATCTGAGAATAGTCTGTTTTGTTGCCCTGGAATAACTATTTTAAGTACCGCTGGGTACTTTAACATAAATTTATATCCTTTTTTCCATAAGATCGTTTTTGCTGTATTGAACTCCTTCCTCTTCTTCAGGAGTTCAAAACTTATGTCTGGATATAAAAAAATGTTTTGACCATTATATTCCAGTGGCTTTTTGTCTTCTCTTACTTTCTTCATTGCTTTCTCCAATATATTTTCTCTTGTTGTATATCTTAAGAATTTTACTAAAATGGATCTTGGTTTTTGCTGCGGTTGTGGTTTTGGGGCTAAAGTTCTATGTGCCCTCTCTATTTCCATTTCTTCCTGTAATTCTGGTCTTCCTAGGACACTGGGGATCCAATCTTTTATAAATTCTCTCATATTCGTGCCTTCTTCATCTTCCTTAAGGCCCACTATCTTTATATTATTTCTTCTATTATAGTTTTCTATTATATCTCTTCTGAGCTAACAGCTCATGTGCCTCTTTAACTTTTTTATTAGATTCTTCTAATTTCTCTTTTAATTCCTCTACTTCCATTTCTACAATTGTTTCTCGTTCTTCCATATTTTCCACTCTTTTTCCCATCTCTGACATGGCCATTTCTATTTTATTCATTTTTTCTGCATTCTTAATTCTTCTTTTTATCTCATTCAATTCTTGTAATTGACATTCTTTCACTGATTCCATATATTCTTTTAAAAAAAGATACATCCATTGTCTTGCCTTTCTCTTCTTCTTCCATTTCTTTCTGTTCTTCTTCTTCTTCCTCTGGGTTGACCATCTGTTGTTTCCTTGTTTTCTTTTTACCCTCTTCTTTCTGTTTCTCATACCCTGATGCAAAGAGAGTGGGCCATTAACCCCACCAAGGTGCAGGGCCCATCCCAGACTGTTATTTTCCTTGGAATTCAGTGGCATGCTGGAGAACAGTTGTTTCCTGATAAAGTTCACAATAAGATCGCAGTCTTGGCCACTCCTACTAGTAAAAAGGAGACCCAGCGTTTACAAGGGTTATTGGGATACTGGAGACACCATATTCCACACTTGGCATTGCTTTTATGTCCTGTATATAAGATTACCCGAAAGAAAACAGACTTTTTAATGGGGTAACAGTCAGGAAAGGGCATTCCAGTCCCCCAATCAGGCTATTCTTCAGGCCCTGCCCATTGCTCCCCGCATCCCAAATACCCCCTACGAACTACAGGTCTCCGTGACTGATTATGTGGCCTCCTGGAGCCTCTGGCAGAAACAAAAGGGTCGCCGAGTCCCGCTGGGATTCTGGTCACGAACCATGCTGGAGGCTGCCACTTGTTATTCTCCTTTTGAACAACTGTTACTGGACCGTGCTGGAGACGGAAAGAATGACAGGCAATGCAGATGTTCAGTTGCGACCTGCACTTCCAATAATGAACTGGGTCCTGGCTAATGACGCTAATCTAAAGATCGGGCGGGCTCAGCTGTTTTCTATTGTTAAATGGAAGTGGTATATTCAGAGTCGCGTGGCCATAGGGACTGAAGGGATGGGCCGCATACATGAACAGGTGGCTGATCTTCCGTCTCATCATGAGGACGTTGAACCCACCTTGCCCCCTCCCCTACCCCCTTCACCAGTTCAGTGGGGTAAACCATATGTTTCGCTCACTCCAGCAGAACAAGAGGTTCTGGTTTACTGATGGTAGAACCGATGTGTGCAAGGAAAGCAGAAGTGGAAGGCGGTGGCTTACCATCCCAGGTCGGGAACTCACTTATCAGAGGATGGGGATGGTGGCTCCACCCAGTATGCTGAGTTGAAGCGGTTACTTTACCACTAGACTAACATGATCACCCTCTTCGCCTGTTTACCGATTCCTGGGCTGTGGCTAATGGACTAGTGGTATGGATGCCTGATTGGCAAAAGAATGACTGGCTGGTACATGACCGCCCAGTATGGGGGAAACAGTTGTGGCAGCTGTTGTGGGATGCTTCCCCCCATCGTGAGATAACTGTATATCACGTTGACGCCCATATCAATGCGACAACGAACTTGGCACAACATAGTGCAGTAGCAGATCAGCTTGTCACTATCAGCCACGCCAATACCATCCCCTTGGCTCGATAGGCATATGAACAGAGTGGCCATTTGGGGGAGAAGGGATCATTTATGTGGGCCCGTACACATGCCTTACCTGTCAATCAGGATGATGTCCGCATGGTTGTGCGTACATGCCCAGCATGCCAGCTTGTGAAGTCCTGCACCGTTTCTCCTGGTCCGCATGGCTGAATAAGACAGGGAGCTTGCTCAGCTGCGTTCTGGCAAATTGGTTACATGGGCCCCATGCCAGACTGTATGGGTAAACGTTACATCCTAGTAATGATTGACACCTTTTCGGGCCTGGTTTTTGTTTTTCCCACCAAGACGGCTGACCAAGCTAACACTATCCAAGGACTAAACCATTTAATATTCCTTTTTACCCCCAGGCTGCCAGGTAAGTTGAACGAATTAACGGCTTACTGAAGAAACAAATTCATTTATTAACACCACTGGGGACCCTGAAGGGGTGGTGCCATGTGCTGCAGCAGGCAGTCGACAATTTGAATCATCGCCCTTTAAAGGGAGATACACCTTTCCACTGACTTCTTCACACTTCTGAACTACAGCCTATTCCAGAGGAAAAACAGTCATTGCTCCCCATTCCTGAGCCAGAGAATGCCGGACAAAAGGTATGGGTGGCCCCACCAGGTAGTGGCCCTCCTGTAAAAGGGGAAATAGTGACACCTGCCCAGGGTAACACTCGATGGGTAGCTATTGAGGGACAGGATGGTTTAGTTTGTTTAAATACTGAACGCTTACAGCATCGTGAGTGACATATGTCAGGCTTCTTTGTTCCAGGTCCTTCGTTTTGCAGTCCTACTGATCTGGCTTAACAGCTGCTTTGGTGCCAGCAATTGGATTTGTAATGTCGATGACGTTCCGAGGGAGTTGCCCGTGGGGGACATGGCCCGATGTATCCACTAATATATCTGTTATTGTTCAGCATGATTCAAAATCTGTTCGTGAGCTTCAGCATCTGAGTATTGTGGCCCACAAGGATAGTTTGAGCCTTGGTTGGGATCCTTTTTCATGTTAACTGGTACATTTGGGGGATTGGGCCACACTATTCTCCGTTGGTTGCTCACCTTATTGCTTATTTTTGTGATTATTGTAGTTTTGGTTTCTCTTTTTTGCTCCTTCTGTACTCGAATGCTTGTTAGGTCTCGTAAGTGACAGACTGCGACTAAGGGGTGGAATGTAATGGAGGATTTAGACCATGCTTTTGCTTCTGCAAGGCTGAGTATCAATAACCTAGTTTGAGAATAATGTAGGAATCAGCAGGCATAAGCTAAATTCCACCATGGGGCCCAGAGATGCAGTTATCTGACAAAAAAAAAACATCTGGTACCAAGAATGTTTAATCTTCCTGCTTGTTAGCTAGTTGCTGAACTTTGAGATTGATGGGATTGTTAGTCGCAGACTGTCAGGCGAGACCTTGAAGCTAAGTAAACCATTATATTCAAAGTGATAAGCTAGAAAGTTGTGGTATTTGATAAAAACCTAGGCGTGCTCCGTTATCTTTTTTTTTGTGCAGGGAATAGGTGGTTAAGCAATTTTTGGATAATTTAAGCCGTGGTCCCACTGCTGAAGTTTCAGACTCTCTGAGGGGTGGAAACGTCTCTCAGCAAGAAGAGGAACTTCTAGAGTCCAACCAACGTCCCGGTCAGGGGAGGTGGAGAAGCTGCTACCGGCGCCCCGACAACCTACTACAGGTGTGCAGTCGTTGCCTCGCTTCGGCAGTTGGGACTAGTCCAGGCATTGATAAGTATAATTGGGAAGCGCTTGCATATTGTAGTTTGAAATCAGCTTTAGAGTTAGTAATAAAGATTTGTATAAACTGAAGTGTTCTCGGCGTGTGTCTCTCTTTTCTTTCGGTAGCTCAAATACTGTGACCAATCTAAAACGAACAAAGTGAGAGGTACAAGTTTACCAGGACACATGATGAGTTATTTCTTAAACAGAAGTGACCATCTTCTGGGCACATGAGGCTTCCTCACTTTTCTGAAAAGAGCAGTCAGAACTGGTCTTACTTATTAACTCCTATAATAAGCATGATACAATACAGAAAGGCATCTCCTTCTCATTCTAGAGATTACTCCCCTAGTTCTGTCTTTCCAGGATGTCGTGTTTCTTCTTCAGTACCTTCGGTCTTCTGATCCAAAAATGTCTGATTTCTTCAGTTACTTGGGTCTTTGACATCGTGTGACTTGACTTCAGCATGATTTCAGTTTCATTTCTGCAAAATCTCTTGGCTTTTCCAAACCACTTACACCCTTAATTACACTTAATTACACTTCTCCCCTGTTTCAAGAGGCACAAAGTCTAGGCAAATGTCATCCAAATGGTACTGAATTTGCAACAGTTGCCAGCAATATTGCTTTTAAGAACCACACATTGTCCTGAAATCATTTAAAATCCACTTCTGTTTCATTATTAGCTTTGTCTTTCTAGACATTGCACTTTTTCTCTCAGTGCTGTGGTGTTTTTGCAAATGTGCTGTGTCTAACCCTGTAGCCACCCATAACTAAGTTTATGAGGACATTTTAATAGGATATATAGCATTGTGGTGGCTCATCACTAGGTAGGCGAACCGGCCCTGCTTGTAAGCCACGCGGCGGGGCAGCCGGCCAAAATGGCGCCGATGGGGGTGTTCCCTTCCTCCCAGCACATGGCTCAGAAGCCCCACACTGGGGGACCACATGATGCCCAGGTGACATCAGCGCCCTCCAGCGCGGTTCTCAGCCAGGTCCAGCCTGGAGTATAAGGAGTATGTGCAGCCCAGCAGCCGGCAATAAACTAGTCTGCTCACTGAACTCAACCCGATTGGTTGTGTGTTCTTTCAGTAGCAGTGTAGCTTCCGCTAAAATTGGTGACCCCGACTGGTTCAAATGTCTTTGAACCCATCATGAGCAAGCCTGGGATCAGTGCTATAGCTTTGAAACTGCCTGAATTCTTGGTTCAGGAGCTGGAGACCTGGTTCTACCACGCAGAGGCTCAGTTTCACCTCAGCCAGATTTGATCCGACCTGACCACATTCTACCATGTAGTTGCTGCCCTGGAACAGGTCACCGTCAGATGCTTGCTGCACCTCATTCAGCACCGACCCACTGAAGACAAGTATGAGACCATCAAGCGAGTGCTTACCGGGACCCTTGGACTATCCAGACACCAGCATGCCGCTTGGGTGCTACACTTCAACGGCCTGGGAAACTGGTCCCCAATGGAGCTGATGGACAAGATGCTCGCACACACGGGTGAGCACACCAACTGCCCACTCTTTGAGCGCATTTTCCTTGAACATATGCCTGGGGACATCTGGCCACTGCTGGTCCAGGAGAGCTTCACCAACCAGAGGAAGGTCACCTAGAAGGCTGAAGAGCTATGGCTCGCACAATTCCCGGAGGGCTCAGCGGTCCAGCAGATCATGAGGCACAGGCATGACCATGCTGTGCAGTAGAGCATCTGGCCCCTGCAGGGCCCCCCAAGAGCATAACCAAGGCCACAGCATCCGCTCCAGGCCTCTGCTTCTACCACCAGTGCTGGGGAGCCAAGACTCAAGTGTTTTCAGCCCTACTTGTTCCAGGGAAATGACCAGGCCGGCCACTGTTAATGGCTGCAGCGCCTGGCCAAGGACATAGCCTCCTCTATCTGTGGGACTCAGTCAGCAGCCGGCGGTTCCTCATTGACACTGGAGCCCAGATCAGCATCATCCCGGCCACGGCCATTGAGTCCAGGAACCAACCTCGTGGACCTCCCCTCCATGCGGCCAACGCAACAGAAATCCAGACGTATGGAGACAAGACAGTCCACTTCCAGATCGGCCAACGAAATTTCGCATGGAGGTTCACTGACTCATCTATCCCGACTGCCATCCTGAGGGCAGACTCCCTCCTTGCACACGGGTTTCTGGTGGACATCCAAGGTAGGCGCCTGGTGGATGCCCGTACCTTCCAGGCCATTCGCCTCGACACCTCTCGCTTGGAGCAACCGCAGGTGGCCACGATCAGCACAACCAGAGACGAGTTCCAGTGAATCGTGGTTGAGTTCCCAACATTCCTCAAGCCACAGTTCTCTGCTGCCTCGCCGCGCCACGGGGTGTTCCACCACATATCCACCCGGGGCCACCAGCTCATGCTAAGGCATGCCGACTCCCACCTGACAAGCTCCAGGTGGCGAAGGAGGAGTTTTTGCACCTGTTGAAACTGGGAATCATTTGGCGGTCTGACAGCCCATGAGCCTCGCCGCTCCACCTGGTCCCGAAAGCCTCCAGAGACTGGCATCCCTGCGGAGACTATCGATGACTCAATGAGGCAACAGTTCCTGACCATTACCCCATCCCTCACATCCAAGACTTTACAGCCAACCTGCACGGTGCGAGGGTTTTCTCCAAGGTTGACCTGATGCGCGGATATCACCAGATCCCGGTGCACCCTGAGGACATACTCAAGACGGCCATCATCAACCCCTTTGGCTTGTTTGAATTCCTGTGCATGCTGTTCGGGCTCAAGAATGCTGCTCAGACCTTCCAGCGCCTCATGGACTCTGTGGGAAGGGACTTGGATTTCATCTTTATTTATTTGGATGACATCCTTGTCGCCTGCAAGGATCAGGCACAACACAAGGCCCACCTATGAGCCCTTTTCTCCCGGCTGGCCGATTTCGGCCTTACCATCAACCCGGCCAAGTGCCAGTTCAGGAAAGAGTCCATGCAGTTCCTGGGTCATACCATCAAGGCCAAAGGAGCCACACCCACTGCTGCGAAGGTCGTCGCTATCAGGGAATTCCCACACCCGGACAACCTCAAGGGGCTGCAAGAGTTTGTGGGTATGCTCAATTTTTACAACCGCTTCATCCCGGGAGCTGCACGCATCATGCAGCCGCTATTCGCCCTCATCGCAGCCAAGCACAAGATGTTCGCTTGGAACCCAGAAGCCTGCACCCCATTCGAGGCTACCAAGGACGTGCTTGCGAAGGCCACCATGCTCGCCCACCCGCACACGACCTGCATGTGGCACTCTCTGTTGATGCCTCTGCCACAGCTGTCGGTGCCATCCTGGAGCAGCAGGTGAATGGATATTGGAAGCCGCTGGCATTCCTCAGCTGCCTGCTCCGTCCACCGGAAAGCAAGTATAGTGCCTTCGACCACGAGTTACTGGGCATGTACCTTGCGGTGCGGGATTTCTGCTATTTTTTGGAGGGGAGGACTTTTACCATCTTCACCAACCACAAACCCCTCACCCAGGCACTCGCAATGGCAAAGGATCCCTGGTCGGCCTGCCAGCAGCCTCATCTATCCTTCATGTTGGAGTTTACCACCGACATTCAGCACAAGGCGTGGAGGGACAATGTGGTTGCCGATGCACTCTCGTGACCGGCCATCTGTGCACTGACGCCCGGCCTTGACTTCGACCAGCTCGCCCAGGACCAGAATTCTGATGAGGAGACGAGGGCCTTCAAGACTGCCATCATGGGCCTGCGGTTCCGTGACCTCCCAACACTGAGCGGCGAAGGCACCATCCTGTGCGATATCTCCATGGGCACCCCACGACCAGTGGTTCCCCGGCAGTGGTGCAGGCAGGTCTTCCATCACATCCACGACCTTTCACATCCGTCCATCAGGTCCACGGTCCGGATGGTGGCAGAACGGTTCGTATGGCATGGCCTGTGGAAGCAGATCACGGGCTGGGCCAGAACATGCACCCATTGCCAGATGTCCAATATGCACAGGTACACCAGGGCACCCGTACAGGAGTTCGAGTACGTCCGGAAACGGTTCAGCCACATTCACGTGGACATCGTTGGGCCCTTACCCGTTTCCCGGGGCAACCGTTACCTGTTTACAATTGTGGACCGCACCACTCGCTGGCCTGAGGCGATCCCGATGCCAGATGCCTCCACCAACTCCTGCTCCTGAGCACTGTTGCATGGTTGGGTTGCTCGGTTCGGTGTCCCGGGTCACCTCACCAGTGATCGGGGCGCCCAGTTCACATCTGCGCTCTGGGCACAGCTCGCTAACAGGTTGGGGATCCAGCTACACCGCACCACGGCCTACCATCTGCAGGCCAATGGACTGGTTGAACGTCTGCACTGCCACCTTAAGTCGGCACTCATGGCCCGCCTCACCGGTCCTGACTGGGTGGACGAACTGCCTTGGGTGTTCTTTGGCATCCACTCCACTCCCAAGGAAGATTTGCAGATGTCATCTGCTGAGCTGGTCTACGGTGCGCCGCTGGCACTACTTGGTGAGTTTGTCAATTCACCTCACAATCCCTAGCGGTCGCCGCACGAACTACTTCCTCACCTCAGGCCACGCTTGGACTTGTTCGAACCCTCACCGCTGCCCAGGCATGGCACCCGCCTGTCTCACATTCTTGGTGAACTGCTTTCCGTGGAGTACATTTTCATTCAGCGTGGCCTGACCACAGCACCTCTGCAGCGACCGTATAGGGGCCGTACAGGGTTGTTCAGCGTTCCAGCTCCACATTCACGCTGGACATTGGCGGCAGGCGGGAGTTGTTTACTGTGGACAGGCTGAAGCCAGTGCGCCTCGATCCCACTGAGCCCGTAGTCGTAGCCCAGACCAAGAAGCGAGGAAGCCTGGCGAAAAAGGACATTGGCGCCGGTTCTGGGTGGGCTGTGTGATGGCTCACCACTAGGCAGGTGAAACAGTCCCGCTTGCAAGCCATGCGGCAGGGCAGCCAGCCAAAATGGTGCCATCAGGGGTGTTCCCTTCCTCTCAGCATGGAGCTCAGAAGCCCGCACTTGGGGACCACATGACGCCCGGGTAACGTCAGCGCCCTCCAGCGTAGTTCTCAGCCATGTCAGGGCTGGGAGTGTAAGTACAGACCAGCAGCCTACAATAAACTAGTCTGCTCACTGAGCTTAACCTGTCTGGTTGTTCTTTCACGAGTAGTGTAGCTGCCACTACAGCATAACAGTAACCTAAATATTAATTTTAACACAGATCCATTTCATGCCTTTTTTTTTATTCACTTGACTCATATATTTGGAAAAATAAGTGTCGCAGTCTTAGTAAAGTTTTCCTTCAAAACTTTAAAAAGAAATGCGGTTTGGCTTTACTTAATTTTAAATCTTATTATTGGGGAGCTAATATTTGATGTATCATTTTTTGGATTCATTGTAAGGACAGAATGGACTCTTCAAATTGGATTAACTTAGACATTGATTCTATTAAAAAGTACTCTCTTATTTCGATACTTGGAGCACCATTACCTTTTTCCAGCTTCTAAATTAATTGATAATTTTTTTGTTAAAGGTACTTTGAGAATTTGGTTTAACTTCAGAAAATCGTTTGGATCTCATAGAATCTTAATTGCTTCTTTAATTAATTCTTTAATTCTCTTAAGAATTAGGTTTTTAAAAGATTTTTCTTTTGATTATTTTTATAATTGGGGAAGTCCATTTTCTTTCATTTTTACTCTTTATAAGACTTAAGGTCTTATTTCCCTTTTTTTGATTTAATACTTTTTTCACTAGTTGGGATTTACTGTTAAGTGTATTAAATTGAAGTATTTTAAATTTAATTTGTAATTATAATTTAGGTAACATAAACACAAGGTGGCAGCTGCCTTTGTTTTTGCCCTTGTGTTTCTTTCTTAATCAAAACATGTCTAGTGTTTAATGGGCACTTTTGATGCAGGATTCCAATTTTCATGAATGGCTTAAGTTGGGTAACCAATCTTTTCAAGACTTATTTATTGATAATAATTTACCTTCATTCAAACAACTGTCTCTTAAATTTAAACTACCCTAATATTTCATACAAACATATAAATTAGGAGTTTTCTGAACTCTGCAATGTTGAGACTTCCTCAGGACGTTGTTATAAATACAATAGGAATGATCTATAGTTATAAAGCGAATGAAAAGTAGCTGAAGTACGATTTATTATTAAAGCTATGGATAATTCCCTAGATAAGGTTAAAAATCATGGGACAAGATCTTCAATGTTCAATTTCAGATCCTGCTTGGGATTCTATCTTAAAACTGCGAAATTCATCTTTTTATGTAATTGACATTCGCTTTTGCAATTAAAGGGATTACATTCAGCTAACTGTTCTAAAGTTCAATTGGCTCCACTTTGATGTTCCCCTTTTCCACCTTTTCCTTCTGTCTCTATTTTACTTCCTATTATCATTCTGCACATGAAGCCATTCCCCTGCCATAGGTATCTAACCCTCCCCAAAACCACTGGCAAACAAATGCCAGGACATGGATCCTGGCCAAGCCAGCATTGGACAGAGGTGAGGTGGGTATGCCCTGTTGATATAGAGGATTAGATCAGGGTGACCTTGGGAGGTGACCAAGTTTGTGGGGAGGGGAGGTGGAGAAGCCCTCTTGATTCAGGGTGAGATTAGGGTGACAGTGGGAGATGATCTAGTTTGTGGGGAGAGGAATGTTGGAGATGGAGAAGCCCTGTTTATTCAGGGTGGGATCTGGGTGACAATGGGAGATTATCTAGTTTGTGGAGAGGGGAAAGTTGCAGATGGGGGAGGTGGGGAAGCCCTGTTTATTCAGGGTGGGATCTGGGTGACAGTGGGAGATTATCTAATTTGTGGGAGGGGAATGTTGCAGATGGGGGAGGTGGGGAAGCCCTATTGATTCAGAGTGGGATCACGGTGACAGTGGGAGATGATCTTGTTTGTGGGGAGCAGGAGGTTGAATGAACTGGTGAGATCAGGAAGCAGGTGACGTCATCGACCCTGTTTGTACACATCACCACCTGCTGGCCACCCTTTGTATGTGCAGGTCGGGTTGAGCGTTGATGTGATTGGTCCTTTCTGATCACATGTCGGTCTGGCCATGTTAGTCCCTCTGTGCTGTGGGGAAGGAGGCTTCGCTGGTCCTTGATGCGAGTCAGCGCTGTCGATGTGTAAGAGCTTGAATTTACTTGGCGATGGGAGCTGGTGGTCCGAGGGGCAGCCGCTGATCCGTGGGGCTGTGACTGGGTCGGTTGTTGGTTGTGTCTGAGCCACATAAACCCACATTGGGCCCAACTTCACTGGGTCCAAAGGCCCGGAGACGGGGCCCTTCTTCCCGGCAGGAATTTGGGCTCAACAAGGGCAGCTCTCCTGTCGGCCCTGTCCCTATTATCACCCTGTCCTCTGTTCACTGTGGGGTGGGGCATTACACTGGGGACTGGGGGGAAAAGGGGGACATTACACTGGGGACTGGGGGGAAAGGGGGGACATTACACTGGGGGAAAGGGGAACTACTCTGGGGAAAGGGGGACATTTCTCTGGGGACGCGGAAAGGGGGGGAACATTACACTGGGGACTGGGGGGAATATTACACGGGACTGGGAGCGGAACGTGGGGGAGATTACACTGGAGACTGGGAGGAGAAAGGGGGGACATTACACTGGGGACTGGGAGGGGAAAGGGGGGACATTACTCTGGAGACTGGGAGGGGTAACGGGGGGACATTACACTGGCGAAAGGGAGGGGACATTACATTGGGGACTGGGTGGTGAAATGGGGGGCATTACACTGGGGACTGGGGGGATAGTTGGGTGACATTACACTGGGGACGGGAGAAGTAGGGACAAACTGGGGACTGGGATGGGGAATGAGGTGGGATATTACACTGGGTAATGGGGGAACATTACACTAGAGACTGGGAGGTGATTGGGGGGGGACCTTACACGGGATTGGGAGGGGATATGTGGGGGACATTACTCTGTGGACTGGGAGCGGGAATGGGAGAGGAATGGGGAGACATTGCATTGGAGACTGGGAGGGGGATGGGGGTAATATTACACGGGACTGGGAGGGGAAAGGGGGTACATTACACTGGGGACTTGGGGGATGGGGTGTCATTACATTGGGGACTGGTGGGAAGGGGGCACTACACTGTGGACTGCAGGGAAGGTGGCACTACGCTGGGGACTGGGGGGAAGGGGGCATTACATTGGGGACTGGGAGGGGAAGGGGAGACATTACACTGGGGCTGGAAGGGGAAAGTGGGGACATTACACTGGGGACGGAGGGGAAAAGTGGGAAATTACACTGGGGACTTGGAGGGAAAAGGGGGAGTTGACTTGGGGTTGCGGTGGGTGGGTGCGGGAAAGAGTGGGTTGCCTTGGTGGAGGGTGGGGCCGTTTTTGTGGGGGTGAAAACTGCTTTTGTTGGCTTCGTTCCTTGTATTTACATTGGTTAAAACTTTGAATAATACAGCACAGTACAGACCATTTGGCCCTCGATTATGTGCTGACCTGTTTATTTTTTTTTAAAAGTACTGAACTTACCCTACCCCATAACCCTCTATTTTCCTTTCATTCATCTGTCTGTTAAAGAGTCTCATAAATGCCCCCAATCTTTCAGCCTCCACCACCATCTCTAGCAAGGCATTGTGGACAACTACACTCTGTGTAAAAATAAAATTTACCCCTGATGTCTCCCCTAAACTTCCCCCCTTTAACTTTGTACACATGTCCTCTTGTGTTTGCTGATCCTGCCCTGGGAAACGGGTGCTGACTGTCCACCCTATCTGTGCCTCCATCAAATCTTCTCTCGTCCTTCTACTCTCCAAAGATAAAAGTTCCAGCTCTGATAGTCTTGCCTCATAAGACTTGTTTTCCATTCCAGGCAACATCCTGGTGAATCTCCTCTGCACCCTCTCCATAGCTTCCACATCCTTCCTATAATGAGGTGACCAGAACTGAACACAATAGTCTAAATGTGGTCTCACCAGAGATTTGTAGAGTTGCAACATGACCTCTCTACTCCTGAACTCAATCCCCCTATTGAAGCCCAGCATCCCATTGGCCTTCTTCACTATCCTATCAACCTTTGTGGCGACCTTGAGGGATGTATGGATTTGAACCTGAAGGTCCGTCTGTGCATCCACACTCTTAAGTAACTGACCATTAACCCTGTACTCAGTCTTCTGGTTAGTCCTTCCAAAATGCACCTCACACTTAACAGAATTGAAATCCATCTGTCACTTTTCTGCCCAACTCTTCATCCTATCTATGTCCTCGTAACGTTTCACAATCTTCAACTCCATCTACAATTCCTCCAACCTTTGTGTCATCAGCAAACCTACTGGCCCATCCATCTGCTTCTTCATCCAGGTCATTTATAAAAATCACAAAGAGCAGGGGTCCCAGAACAGATACTTGTAGTGTTCCACTAGTCACCGACCTGCAGACAGAATACGTTCCTTCCACTACTACTCTCTGTTTTCTTCCTACAAGCCTAATTTTTATCTGTGCAGGCAAGGTTCCACTGATCCTGTGTGTTGTGACTTTCTGGATGAGTCTCTCATGGGAAACCTTGTCAAATGCCTGCTAAAATCCATGTTGACCTCATCTACCACCCTACCTTCATCAATATCTTTTGTTAGCTCCTCATAAAACTTAGACTCGTCAGGCACAACCTTCCCTTCACAAAGCCATACAGACTATCCTTGTGTAGACTGTACTTCTCCAAATGCACATAGATCCTATCCTTAAGAATCATCTCCATTAGTTTGCACACCGCTGATGTAAGATTCACTGGTCTATAATTCCCAGGATTCTCCCTATTACCTTTTTTAAACAAGGAGACTACATTTGTCGTTCTCCAATCCTGTGGCACCTCCCCTGTGGCCAAAGAGGATTCAAGGAGCTGATATGGAACTCCTCATTTGCTGGAGTGGTTTTAGACTGATGAATCACGAGAGAATTTTAAGGAATGTGTACATGTAGGGAGCAGTCTCTTTGGTGGTTCCAGAAACTAAAGATAAGAAATTAAAAATTCTGTGTTTTTTTTAAAGCCACGAGTAGCTCCTTTATGAAAGTTAGCAGCTCGTGGCCGTTTTCTTGCTGTAACAGACTTGTCACACTTTGTAAAGTTTTTCAAAGTTTGTTTATGCAGCTGTATTCTTATTTGTTTTGGAGCAACTTCAGGTCCACCTTCAATATTTGGTGTAGTCGGCAGGATCCCAAGACAGGAATCACGGATTAAGTTAGACTGAAGAAATGGCCAGGCCAGTGATGGAGAAACAGAGGGAGATAGGGATCCAGCATAAATTTACCTTGATCTCTCACTGTTGATCCCTTGGTGGAATAGTCCCTCGCCCAAGGTTGACTAGAATGCCTTGATGGGATCCACAAAAGAAATGGCAGGAAGGAATATGGATTACATGAGGTTAGTGTATTTTAATGGGGCAGTAAGTTCGAGATACTCGGTCAATTGAACTAAACTCAGTCTATTTGGGAATTGGGTAGTGAGTAGGATGACTCCTATTATCAGTGGGAAGGATGGGGCTGCGAGTCTGGTAGAGCTCAGTCTATGGGGGAAATTTGGAATTGGACTGCGAGTCAGGGGATGAAGTCTATGGGGGCGTGGGGAATTGGACAGTGAGTCAGGAGACTCAGTCTGTTGGGGGATAGTGAATTGGACAGTGAGTCAAGGGACAGTCTAATGAGAGGTGGGGAATTGGACAGTGAGTAATGGACCTCAGTCTATTAGGGGGTGGGGAATTGGAGATTGAGTCAGGGGACTCGGACAATTGAGGGGTGTGGAATTGGACAGTGAGTCAGGAGTGTCAGTGGTGGGGAATTGGATAGTGAGTCAGGGACCAGTCTATTGGGGGGTTAGGGAATTGGCAGTGAGTCTAGGGACAGTCTTTTGGAGGGTTGGGAATTGGACATTGAGTCATAGGATTGTGTTTTGGGAGCTGGGGAATTCACCTCTGAGTCAGGGGCCTTAGTCTATTGGGGTGTGGATAATTGGACAGTGTCAAGAACTCTATTTGGGGGGGGGGGGCGGGTTGGGAATTAACAGTGAGTCAGGGACCAGTCTATTGGGGGGTTGGAAATTGGTCAGTGAGTCAGGAGGCTCAGTCTATTGGGGGTGGGAATTGGGGGAATTGTGCTGAGGACTTGGTCTCTTCAGAGTGGGGAACTAAAATCAGTAACAATGGATAAAGATGCCCCAATATTAAAAAATCTACTTACTATTTGGAATAAAGTTAAATCAGAAATTGATGGGTATTCCCTCTCCTTAAAAAATCCATTAATGAATCCTCTCTTAATCTTTTCAAAAAATAATCCTTTTTTTAAATACTTGGAATAACAAAGGAATTTCTAAATTGGGAGATTGTTATGATAATGGTAGATTGATGTCCTTTGATCAATTAAGAATTAAATATGGTATTCCTCATAATACGTTATTTTGAATTAAGATCTTATTTAAGGGAGAAATTAGGACCTGATATGACTTTAAAGAATCTTACAAATCTGGAGGAAATTATAGTGGATGGAATGATTAAAATAATTTTTTAAATTTCAATCACATACATCTTGTAACAAGAAAAAACACCTTAAAGTAGGTTTGTTTAATTCAAAAGAAAGATGGTAACAAGATTTAGATATAATAATAAATAAACAGGTCTGGCAAGATTTATGTAAAGTGATGTCCAATACTATCAATGTGAGATATAGACTCTTCATCATAATTTTTAACCTCAATTATATATTACACCTCAGAAATTGATTAGAGACAAAATTTATTAAATCAATATTTTAGATGTGGTAAAGAAGTGGGAACTTTTCATTCTATGTGGTCTTGTTCAAAAGTTAATCCTTTTTGGGTTTCCATTAGTAAGTTTTTACAACGAGTCACTGGTGTGACTTTTCCGTTAAACCCTGAATTATTGCCATTAGGAAACTTTGAAAGTATTACACCGAAGTTACTTTTGGTGGATTCTCAATTGAAATTTGTTAAATTAGTTTTACTAGTAGCAAGAAATGTATCGCTGCAACCTGGAAATCTGATCTCTCATTAACATTAGAAAGATGGCATACTGAGATTCAAAGTTGTATCCCTTCAGAAAAAAATTGACATAACTTAATTAAATATTTCTTATTTTTACAAATTTGGACCCCTATGCTAAATTAAGGAGATTAAAACTATAATATTTTGTTAAAAATTCTCCTGACCAATGTTGTTTCTCCTGAACCAATAATAATTTTTGGAGTGATATTTTTGGGATCCTTGAGTGTCATCCGAAGCATCCAAATTAATATGTAGTTGTTATGTTACTGTGCATTATATAATGCAGTCCTGGCAGACTGGAAGACAGCTCCCATCAGGTTGGAAGACAGCAAATGTCACGCCACTTTTTAAGAAGGGAGAAGACTGGAAATTATCGGCCAATTAGCTTGACATCTGTGGTTGGAAAAATGCTTGAAGCCATCATTAAAGATGAAATAGTGAAACTTTTGGAACATAAGGGTTCAATCAGGCAGATGTAGCATTGTTTTAGAAAGGGAAGATCTTGTTTGACAAACTTGTTAGGATTCTTTGAGGATAGAGGGGAACAGGTTAATGTTGTATATTTGGATTTCCAGAAAGCGTTTGATAAGGTGCCGCACAAGAGACTTATCAGTAAGTTACAGGAAAGTGGAGTCCAGGGAAATATATTGGCCTGGATTGAAAATTGGTTGTCTGACAGGAGGCAGAGAGTCGGGATAAATGGGAGTTTTTCAGGTTGGCAGAGAGTGGTAAGTGGGGTGCCGCAGGGGTCAGTGTTAGGCCCACAACTGTTCATCATTTACATTGATGACTTGGAGGAAGGGACAAAATGTGGTGTAGCCAAGTTTGCGGATGACACTAAATTGAGTGGAAGAGCAAATTGTAATGAGGATGTGGAGAGTCTGCAGACGGATATAGTTAAGCTGGATGAGTGGGCAAAGGTCTGGCAGATGGAGTACATGTTAGTAAGTGTGAGGTTATCCACTTTGGCAAGAAAAATAAAAGAGCTGAATATTATTTAAAGGGTGAAAAACTACAGCAAGCTGTTGTGCAGAGGGACTTGGGAGTGCTTGTGCATGAATTGCAAAAAGTTAGGTTGCAGGTGCAGCAGGTTATTAAGAAGGCAAATGGAATGTTGGTCTTCATCGCTAGAGGAATTCAGGAGTAGGGAGGTAATGTTGCAACTGTATAAGGTACTGGTGAGACTGCACCTGGAGTACTGTGTCCAGTTCTGGTCTCCATATTTGAGGAAGGATATACTGGCTTTGGAGACGGTCCAAAGGAGGTTTACTAGGTTGATCCCTGGGATGAAGGGGTTGACTTATGATGAAAGATTAAATCATCTAGGATTGTATTCGCTCGAGTACAGAAGAATGAGAGGAGATCTTATAGAAACATATAGGATTATGAAGGGTATGGATAGGATAGATGTAGGAAGGTTTTTTGAGCTGGCCAGGGAAACTAAAACGAGAGGACACAGTCTCAAGATTCGGGGGGAGTAGATTTAGGACAGAGATGAGGAAAAATAGTTTTTCCCAGAGAGTAGTGAATGTTTGGAATTCTCTAACCAGGGAAGTGGTTGAGGCTGCCTCATTAAGCATATTTAAAATTCAGTTAGATAAATTTTTACATGATAGATGAATTAGGGGATATGGGGAGAAGGCAGGTATGTGGAGTTAGGTCATAAATTAGATCAGCCATGATCGTATTGAATGGCGGAGCAGGCTCGATGGGCCATTTTTGGCCTACTCCTGTTCCTACTTCCTATGTTCCTATAATATATTTAGATTAGTAATGGGATTACATTAGGTTAATGGGGGGAGGGGTGGTCTAGGGGTTTTAGATTTTGTTTTTATTCCTTTTTTTCTATATATACTTACAACATATATTTGTTAACACTGTAATATTGTGATTTGTTATTCTTTGTTATTATTATCATGTATATGTTGATTAAATAAAATATTCAAAAAAAGGGATAACTGGCCAGCAAGTTCATAATGTTTGGTGTCATGTAGTTATTAGATTAAAGAGGAGAAGGTACAGGATCCAGATAAGGAGACGTTTGGCGAGGCAGCCAGGAGAATACAGAGAAAAATATATGACCAAAACACATATAAGATTAAGTATAGTGCTAACTGACTGGGCTAAGAAGTATGGCCTGTGGCGTGGGGGTGGGGGGGTGGGGAACACGATGAGTGAGCTTGTTGTCAAAGATCATGGTTCATGGGAAACACCAGGAAAGAAAAAGCACAAGAAAGAAAGGACCGGTCAGTCCTTGCTGGCAGGAAAAATCGCCATGGGATCCCAACCCATGGTCAAGACTGGCTCACTGGTGTTTAAGGGAAGCGATTTGGAACAGACTGATGATCATTGAAGTGCCTGATCTCCACGATGTCCTCGTCTGTGCCCTGCTGTATCTCTGCTCCCCCTGCTGCTTTCCCCGCATTGACAGC
Source organism: Narcine bancroftii (assembly GCF_036971445.1). Classification (NCBI taxonomy): domain Eukaryota; kingdom Metazoa; phylum Chordata; class Chondrichthyes; order Torpediniformes; family Narcinidae; genus Narcine; species Narcine bancroftii. Next base: position 315,958,042 of record NC_091469.1, on the reverse strand, counting down.
TTCTGTCATTCTTGGTTCCCCTTCATTTTCTCTTGTTCCTTCATAGAGGGAGAGAGAGAAAACTTTCCTCCAAATGCTTCCCCCTGTGTGACTGACTTAACCCTTTGTGTGGATGGCAGCTCTTTTATTGATGATACTGGTTAGCGATACTTTGTCTGTGCTGGTGTTTCTGATTCTGAAGGTCCTGAAAGTGCTTTTTTCTCTTCACCCATATCTGCTCCAAAAGCTGAACTTTTTGCACTCATTTTAAAGGCCGGTTATTCTGTGAACATCTGTACTGATACTCCTATTAATAATGCCCCTTTTGTCAAAATCTGTTAAACGCTCTACAGCTCCCTGCCAAACTAGCAGAGAATAGGTTTACTGCACACACAAGTACCTCTGCAAAGTCATTAAAAGCTGTATTTATATTTGTTTGGAAGCAACTTCAGATTCACCGTCAACAAAATTATAGCATTACAGGGGCGCAGACACTGATAGAGGTGTTTTAAAGGACATTCACACAGCAACATGATGTTGAATGTGGAGATACCAACACCCAGAAGGTGCTTCAGAAGTCAAGAACGAGGCCAAAATCTTCCTGTCACATAATTCTGTTTTTTTAAATAATTTTTTATTTTTCACACCATAAATCACATTAACCATGATACACACTTTTTCATTTTCACACATATACAGTGCCATTTTCTCCCCCCCCCCTCCCTCCTCCCATCCCACCCTCCCTACCTCCCCCCTCCCGTCCATTTAAGGCCTGTCACATAATTCAATGTAATTCCTATTACTACAATGTGTCCCCTTGTGGTGTCTACAGACAAGCTGCAAAAACAGGATGTCCTGACTTATTTGGTCTTATTACATTCTTTGTGGTATTAGTTACTATCTCACTCCAGCACAGGGAAGGTCCTGTTAGAAGCAGTCACAAGGAAACTATATTCTCACCCAGTTCATTAACCCTTTGTTAAGCATATCCATTAAACTGATTCTTTCACAGCAAAATAGCCCAATTTGTTGCTTGAGTGGATATAACGGCCTGTTCCAGTCCTATTCTCATCTCCCCCGCACAAACCAGATCTCCCTTTAGTGCACCTGTTTAGTGTAAAATATGGGGTATTGTGGACAGGTCATATTTGGCCTTATACCAGTTATTGAACAGATATTTAACAGGCCGGCATGGAATTGCTCTTATAATGCTCAAAGTCCAATTAGAGTGACATCTCCACGTCTGATGTTCTGATCGTTAAAGGCTATTCCTTTAATGGGGACTCCCTGACCATTGTAGGTTGATATGTGGGTGCAGGTCCCACAATGGGACACATTCTTAGTTCCAACATCCATCAAGCACATATGTAAATAGGTGTTATCATACCATTCCCATTTGGATCTTGGGGATTGTGACCCTGCTTGATGTTTTAAGTCCCCATGTTCCCTTATCTGATAAACTATTATCAGGACTATCAGAAAAAGAACAAGAGCCCCCAGAAGAATAATAACCATTCGTTTCAGCCATTCATTGGTGTTGTCTTTAAGTCCCCTTGTTTTTGGTTGAATCATGTTCTCCCGTGGAATCCTCTTCTTACCATCTTTGTAATGAATCCACGAGGCTGACCCTCCACCTTTACTGCTGTGGACATGGGTAGGAACACTTGGAATTGACCTTTCCAGTTTGGTGCCAACTTCTTCCACTCCTCATTTCCTCATTCCTTATCAGAACATTGTCTCCTGGCTGGATTTTCGGTGGGATCCCTCCTTATCACCACCTTCTCTGAGCACTACGCACCTGCAAATGTGAAGTCTCAAGAATTTCAGTTAGTTCTTGTACATAAGTGATCATCTTCTTACTAAGGGCAGATAGGTCAAACACACTTGTACGTTTTTATCTGCTGCCCAAGGTTTTCCAAAATGACTTCTGCTGGGCTTGATCTTGTGCGTGATCTCGTTTCAAAGAGGGCCAGAGGATGTACCTTTTCCCCATTTAGACCTGTTTCCTCTGATCGCTTGGCCAGCTTATTTTTCAATGTGCCACTTGCTCTTTCCACGATTTCAGCTGCCTGTGGGTGCTGGGCGCAATGAAATTGTTGTTTTATTCTTCATTGACTGTAGCAGGAAAATGCGGTCCATTATCTGTGCTAATATGGTCAGGAGTCAATATCGGGGTATGATTACCTGTAGTAGAATTCCTCCCGCTGTTTCTACTGTTGAGTTTGACATTGGGATTGCTTCCCCCATCAACTAAAAATGCCATTAAAAACAAGACAGTACTTCTAGCTGTGTACTCAAGGTAATTCCATAAAATTGATCTGTAAACACCCAAAGAATCCCATAGGCATTCATGCCCTTCCCAGAGGGCACTTGGTTGCTTTACCAGGATTATTTTTCTGACAGATAACACACGCCCGTGTTCTCCTCTGTGCCTCTTTTCGTAAGTTAGGATTCTGCCATGTTTGAAATACCACTCGTACCATTCCCTCTCTACCTAAATGTGTCATTGCACAGGTAAAAAGGTAAGTGAGAGGCTGGGAATGGGCATCTCTTCACACGTTAAAATATCCAAATGAGGGGCTGGGAATGGGCATCTCTTCACACATTACTATGTCCAAATGAGGGGCTGGGGGTAGGTATCTAACACACTTGATACATACAGGCATTCTTTATGGGGGAGCCTGATAAAGTAAGGAGCCCTCAGTGCTGCTGCAGAGCACCAAAACATGGGCTACCCCAAAAGCATAACCTGAATCACTGTAAATGTTAAGGGAAAGATCTCTTCCTTTGATGCATGCACGAGTCGAAGTGAATAGTTCAGTCCAATGAGCAAATAAGGGTTGGTGGAAGGCAGCATCTTCTATTTCAGTGTCACTGTCCCTTACCATCGCATATCCAGATCGCCGTTGTCCCTTCTCATCTACAAACCATGTTATCACTTTGTTGATCAGGCCATCTGTTAGATCATGGCAGGCCGAGGTCAGAAGATGTTTTCTCTGCAGGCAGTCATGATCTGGTTGTTCCTCAGGGTTGGGGACAGGTGCTGAGTTAATAGTGGCACAATGATGAACAGGCCTTGGGGTTGTGCACCATAAGTGGTCTGGGTGGAGTGGATATCATGTACAAACCCAACCGGATCTCCATTGCTGTCTGCAGCATGATGTGCTATCAGCAACATTTTCTGGGGGTTCCACAGTGTATAAATCTGGACCATAGGTTACCGGCCTGAGGATGAAGGACAACATCTTCTGTAATGGCTTCTGAGGCCTTTTTCTAGGATACGCCTTTACTCGTTCAGCTACTGAGGTTGGGCCAGGTGGTGCAGTTGTCTGTTACTGAGGGGCGGTAGCAGGGGAGGCTCCTCCAGCTGCCTGCGGCAGTGGTGCCTGGGCTTGTGGCACTGCCTGAGGAAGGGGCTCATAGAGGGGTGGTTGTGCCCATAAAAAGGAATCTTCTGATTCCTCATCCTTGTTTCATCCCAGAGAAGGGTCGCCATGACAGAAAGTGGGTCCCCAGGGTCATCCGATTGTTTATTGGCTGCTTTAGTGATCATCTGGGGATGGGCCTTACATTCACCATTTCTCCCCTTTTTGTCCTGGTTTTCACACTGAGATTTCAAAACCTCCCAGTCCTTGAGTGCACCCTCCTTTGTACATTTCTCTGTCCCCCTTCTACTTGCACGGTCTCACCAACTCCTTCCCTTTGTCCTGAGCCACTCATTTAATCCTTGTTCCCACCATTCTCCCATCCGTTTCTTCCACTTCTGTCCTGTGTGCTTTTCCCTGAATAATTGTTCCGCTTTCTCTATCGTCCTCACAGACCATGTACCTCCAACTGGCCATTCCTGGTTGCCTAACCTTTTTGTTAATGCTGTTGACAATGGTTGATATTCCTTTTGATATTTTGCATAGAAATAACATATTTGTTGCACTGGGGTTCGCCCATCCCTTTGGTCCAATGCTTGTCCCATAATGTAATACGGCTCTTGCCCGAATGGTACTTTATCCCAGCTAACACTGCTGCAGTTTGACTAAAATTTATCCCAGCCCTTGGGTATTAATCCTTGTCCTGTGCTTGTCTCATTTTGCTGTTTATCTGGCTTCTATGGCTGTTGTCCCAATTTACAATTTATCCCAGCATCAAGCATTGCACTAACCTGTAAACATCCTGCTCCTTCTACAGTTCTTTTGGATCTCGGCAGGGAACTAGGTCTAAATCGAACGAGGGATCACAGTGCTCCTGGAGGCTGATGTAGGAGTCAGATGCAAGGGATTGGAAGGTGCCTTTATTTCTCCCTCTGGCTTCCTGAACTCTGCTGCTTACTTGGTCTGAAGTAACCCAGGTGACCCAGTGAGATCCTGCCAAGTATGAGTCGACTTTAACATTGCTGATGACGCCAATATTGATGTTGACTTGAGTTGCAATAAAACAGCAGCAGAACCAATGAGCGTACAACTAACATTATTGTATCGCACAATTGGGAGCAAAGGATCTACAAAGGATGAGTAGACAGTGTCACTCATTCCCTGCACTGAGCCTTACTCAACTCATACAGCGATTTAGTTCCTCTTATTTAGTTCTTTAGATGGGTATTACGTGCAGCTGTACATGTTTGTTGGAGCTGGTTGTTCTTTATTTGCAGTTGGTTATTCTTGTTTTTGTAACATCTTGACCTTGCAGTTTTATCAACTTCAGATATGCTAATCTTGCTCAGGTCTAGTCAAGCTATCTTTGTCAAGTTGCACCATGATCTTGTGCCTTTGTTTTCAGTCATTTTGTGTGACCTCGTATTTGTACAACCTTGTTCATGTATATTGCTTAATCATGGTTCTTCATCTGCAAAGACCAGCAAATCTCCATGATTCTATATCCAACAACAGAAACCCCTTCCCTTAATACATTATATTCTTTCACAGTGCCAACATCCAGGTCTGTGTACTCTCCCTGTTCCTTGCCCATCCACACCCCATTATCTGACCCCTGACCTTACTCAGTTCTTGGATGCCTCTGAATTCCTGCCACCAACACTGTCTGTGCAAAGGAACCCCATTTCCCATCCCCCAGCGTTGCTGCTCAGGGAGCCCTGTGCAGAGTGGGGAGAGAGTGATTCAGCGACAGGTCTCTAATGTGACTGTAGGTGGGTCAGGTGGTTCCAATTGGTTGGAAGCTGCACATCCTTTTAACGTCCCAATGGGAAGGTGACATAGGGACACAGATTACATGTGAGAGCCATTGAGGCTCTTTGGACAAAAGGATTTCTGGACTGTTAAGGATTCTGGGTATCAATGCGGTCCTCAATCTCCGAAACAAAAACTACCTTGAGCCTTTTGCTTGAAAATGTGAAATAATTCCTGTGCCCTCCCTCAGATTGTCACGGGTTCACTAAAATGTTTCCCCCCCCCCTCCCCCATGTAACAGTAAATGCTGGGTTCATAATACGTTCCTTGGTTTGTGGCTTTTCCTTGGTTTGTGGCTTCTCCTTTCCCTCAAAATGTCTCACGCTTGTTTCTCTACTAAATTTCACCCTCATGAGTCTACCTGTCTGTGGTGACCATTCTCGCAGTTCAGGACACTTCTATAGTTTGTCGTGTAGCTGTCCTTGCCTCCAGGGTGTGTTGTCCTGGAACATTGGCTGTAGAAAATGCCTTGCTCCCTCTCACTCCACCATCTTCTCTTCACAGGGTGAAGAAAGCGGTGCGTTTCCAGACAGGAAGCTTCAGGCAACACCACGTTGTGGTCTGACACCCCGACTGGATACCTCGGGACTATAATATCAGCCAGATTTAGGGGTGGATCAGGATCACAGAGATTACTGCTGGAAAAATCCCTACACTCGTTGAGTGTATGAACTGGTCTTCAGCCGATTGGCTGACGTGGAGGATCAGGTGACCAGTGATACGGCAGATAAAGGACTCCAAAGTGAAGCGTGCGGTGAGGTGGGGCTTTCTTTGGACTTGCTGGACACAGATCACTGAGCTCTCACTGGCGAGAGACCATTCCCCTGTTCCAAGTGTGGGGAGATTTGCCAGCTCTGAGGCACTGCTGCATCATCAGTATGTCTCCACTAGTGTAGCACATTCCCCTGCTCTGACTGTGGGAAGAGCTTTAAAACCTTCAAGGGCTTGGAGGACCACGAGTGTGTTTCCCCTGGGGTGTGTCCGTTCACCTGCCGCGTGTGGGAAGTGGTGTGATCCCCCAGGAAAGTCTGTTCACCTTCCACGTAGGAGGGATGGGTTTCACCCAGTCCTCCAACCTCATGAAGCACCAGAATATTCACTCTGGAGAGAGAGCCTTTAAATGTGGTGTGTGTGGGAAGGGGTTCTCTCGGCCCTCCAACCTGAAGGTGCACCAGCGGGTTCACACTGGGGAGAAACCGTTCACCTGCTCCCTTTGCGGGAAAGGGTTCTCTCGCCCTTCCAACCTGAAGGTACACCAGCGGGTTCACACCGGAGAGAAACCATTTGACTGCTCCCTGTGTGGGAAGGGGTTCTCTCGCCCCTCCGGCCTGCAGTTACACCACCGGGTTCACACCGGGGAGAAACCATTCGACTGCTCCCTGTGTGGCAAAGGGTTCTCTAACCCCTCCAGCCTCCAGACACACCAGAGGGTTCACATCGAGAAGAAAACGTTCACCTGCCCCCTGTGTGGGAAGGGGTTCTCTCGCCCCTCCAACCTGAAAGTACATCAGCGAGTTCACACTGGGGAGAAACCATTCAACTGCTCCCTGTGCGGGAAGGGATTCTCTCGCCCCTCCAACCTGAAGGTACACCAGCGGGTCCACACTGGGGAGAAACCATTCAAATGCTCCCTGTGCGGGAAGGGATTCTCTCGCCCCTCTGGCCTGCAGGCACACCAGCGGGTCCACACTGGGGAAAGACCGTTTGACTGCTCTCTGTGTGGGAAGGGGTTCTCTAATCCCTCCATCCTGCACGTACACCAGCAGGTTCACACCGGTAAGAAACCGTTTAACTGCTCCCTTTGCGGGAAGGGGTTCTCTCGCCCCTCCAGACTGAGGATACACCAACGGGTTCACACCGGGGAGAAACCATTCGACTGCTCCCTGTGTGGGAAGGGGTTCTCTAATGCTTCTAGCCTGCAGGTACACCAGCGGGTTCACACCGGAGAGAAACCGTTCACCTGCTCCCTGTGTGGGAAGGGGTTCTCTCAGTCCTCAATCCTGCAGGCACACCAGCGGGTTCACACCGGGGAGAAACCATTCACCTGTTCCCTGTGTGGGAAGGGGTTCTCTCACCCCTCTGGCCTGCAGGTACACCAGCGGGTTCACACCGGAGAAAAACCGTTTACCTGCTCCCTGTGTGGGAAGGGGTTCTCTTACCCATCCAGCCTTCAGGTACACCAGCGGGTTCACACTGGAGAGAAACCATTCACCTGCTCCCTGTGCGGGAAGGGGTTCTCTCAGCCTTCCCACCTGCAGGTACACCGGCGGGTTCACACCGGAGAGAAACCGTTCATGTGCTCCCTGTGTGGGAAGGGGTTCTCTCACCCCTCTGGCCTGCAGGTACACCAGCGGGTTCACACTGGGGAGAAACCGTTTATTTGCTCCCTGTGCGGGAAGGGGTTCTCTAATCCCTCCAACCTGCAGGTACACCAGCGGGTTCACACTGGCTAGAAACTGTTTACTTGCTCCCTGTGCGGGAAGGGGTTCTCTAATCCCTCCGATCTACAGAAACACCAGCGGGTTCACACTGGATTAAAACTGTTCATCTGTTCCCTGTGTGAGAAGGGGTTCTCTCATCTCCCGCCTGCAGGTACACCAGCGGGTTCATACCGGAGAGAAACCATTCGACTGCTCCCTGTGCAGGAAGGGGTTCTCTCACCCCTCTGGCCTGCAGCACACCAGCAGGTTCACACCGGAGAGAAACTGTTCACCTGCTCCCTGTGTGGGATCAGATTCACTGAGTCCTCTGCTCTGCGCTGCAACCTCAGGATTCTCAGATGATTTCAGCATCTATAAAGTAAAAGTTGGTGGGCATTTTGGGGCTGAGGCTTTTGCCTGGAGTTAAAAAATGAGACAGACACCTGAATAAATAGGTAAAGGGAATTGGGTAACAGGGGCTTAAATGTGGGCACTGGGGGATAAGTTTGGAACCATCATTGGCCCTGTCAATGTGCACAGACATGGAGGTTCTCGTTCGAAAGGGCAATGCAACTACATTCCTTTCTACTCTGTATTTCCTGCTCCAAGCCCAAAGCCCAAAAATTGGGTTACATAGATCCCTGGAGAGAAGGGAATCGGACTTGGGCATTGTAATTGATCAACACTGCTGGTCAAATTTATGCTTGTATAGTGTGACATCTCTTATTAATTCAAGGTATAGAATAATCCATTTCAATTTTTTACATCAACTCCATCTCACACCTCAAAGTTACATCATTGGAAATTGGAAATTACAAATCTGTGTTTTAGGTGTGACATAGATATTGGTACTTTCATTCTACCTGGATCTGCATGAAATTAAGACCCTTTTGGATAAATTTGGGGGAATATGAACAAAAATGACAGGGGTGGACTTCCCTCTTGATCCACAATTGTTCCTTTTGGGGAATTTGCCGTTATGAATGTTAATGTCCCCAAAATTAAATACAAATTTATTAAAATTGCTTTGGCAATAGGCAGGAAATATATGGAAGTAACATGGAAATTTGATTCCCTCTTACATCTTGATAGTTGGAATATGGAAATCCAAAGTTGTAAACCCATGGAGAAAATTACTTCTAATCGTTGAAATTAATACAATATGTTCATCGATATTTCACAGTCTTATTTGAATTATTTAAATGCCCGGATAATTTGGACCAGTGGTTCTCAACCTTTTTCTTTCCACTCACATCCCATTTTAAGTAATCCCTATGCCGTTGGTGCTCTGTGATTGGTAAGGGATTGATTAAGGTGGTATGTAGGTGGAAAGAAAATGTTTGAAAACCACTGTTTTAATGTACCCTCATTGACTCGTTATGTGCACGGTTTCAGAACTTCAAATGAAATGGGCCAATGACAATTTTTCTCAAGCAAAATATTTCATTAACAATTGGATCTAGAGCAGTGATTCTCAACCTTCCATTCCCATCCCACCTTAAGCCATCGCTTAAATCACTGCAGTGGAAATATCTGCCTTATTCCACAGATATGACTTCCCCCTCCACAACCATCAACAGCTCTCACCCACGTCTCCTCCATTTCCCACTCATTCTCCCTGACCCCCTCTTCCCCCACCTACCACTCCAGCCTCCGCATCCAACACATCATCCAATGGAATTTCTGGCACTTACTCCAGGATCGCACCACTGGACACATTTTTTCCTCTCACATCTTGGCCTTCCACAGGGACTGCTTCCACCATGATTCCATCCCCCTCCTGGAACCTTCTCCTGTGGCCGCAGGTGCAACACTTGCGTCCTCACCACGGTCTGGAGCACAAAACAGGGCTTAAAAATGAAGAAACGCATGCATATCCACCTTATTTATTTACTGCTTCCGGTTCTCCTTTTGTGATGGTCTACATTGGAGATACCAGTCGCAGATTGGGAGCTCACTTCACTGATCACATCCTCTGTCCGCAACAACAGAGACCTCCCAGTAGCCAACCACTTCAATTCTGGGTCACCCTCCCAGACTCGGATGTTTGTCCATGGTCTTATGTACTATCCCACCCTGACCACCAACAGATTGGAGGAACAACACCTTATTTTCCATCTGCGCACCCTCCAGCCAGATGGCATTAACGACTTATCTGCTTTCTGCTAAACCTGTTTGCCTTTTCTTCTCCCCCTTTCTGGTCTTTTTCCCCCCCTTCCCCACCCAGCCATCCCCCCTCCCCCTGATTGCTGCTGTCCCCTTCCTCCACCTATCATCTCCAGCCTAGGCTACCTCCCCTCTACCTTTTTGTTCAGACCCTGCCACCATTCTCAAACCTTGATAAATCTCAAGCCCGAAACATTGGTTCTGTATTTTTACCTTTTTTTTACCTAATGGGCACTGTGTGACCTGCTGAGCTTCTCCAGCATTTTGTGTTTTCACTTCAACCGCTGTGTCTACAGATTTTCATGATTTACTACAGGTGGGCAGTGGTGGGAGGGTAGAAGAGAGAGAAGCTGAGAAGGGCAGCTCGCTGATGGGAGCAGGAAGTGAAGGGGGTGGGCAGCTGGAAGAGAGAAAACGGATAATAGAAACTGGAGAAGTTGGTCTGATTCCACCGAGTTGGATAGTGCCAGATTGGAATAGAAGGTTCACACACAAGTGCAGGTCAAACTCAGCAGGACACACAGCAGCCACAGGAAGTGACAGGCAGTCAACGTTTTGGACAAGCTCTTCGCCAGGAACATGGAAAAACAGACAGTCACCTGAATAATCAAGGGAAGGCTAATCCGATACCCACCTTCCCTGGACTCAGTGCAGGCTGTGCTTCTAGGGACACTCCCACCCCTATAAGGGTGCACACATTACCATCCATTTCTCTAGTGCTGCTCCATGGTTCTTGGTCTGGTATGAAGCAAGGTGATCCCAAGATGGCAAGGAGAAAACTGAGCACAAGTGGTGCTCTTTGTAGAGCTGGGGTGGGGGTTGGTGGATCCAGCCCAGTTCGTTCACAGGGTCCCAATGACTCAGTGCCAGGAAGGTTAATCTGATTACAAAAGCCATTGGCCCAAGGGCAAGTACAGAGGAATGGAAGATGGCCTTTGGAAAGGAGCGCACTAATGGGTGGAGCCAAACCTTGATTGGCAAGTGGTGTGTCTTCTGAAGAAGTGGGCAGTGCTGTCAAGTGACGGCCTTGACCCATTACAATACAGGAGAGGGCAAGGCAGGGATGGGGGTGGGGAGCTGAAGGAAAGGAGGCAGATGAGGAAAGAGAGACTTTGAAAAGTGGCCAACAGAAATTGGAAGTCAATGTGCATGCTGTTTGGTTGCAGACTGCAGAGACAGAATATAAAGGGTCGTTACTCCAGTTTCTAAATGTCGTCAACATTTGGGGCCCGATTGTTGCAGTGGGGTTTTCCTTTTAGACTCCAGATCTCTGTGTTTGTATAATCCCCAGTTGGCCTGCTGCACCTGTTCGTCGGACTTTTCACCTAAACTCCATCAGATCTCCTGGGTCACTTCCCCTTTGTACTTGCTGGCCTGGCTGGTACAGATGACCCTGTCTGACCTGGACTTTAATGGACAATGAATAAAAATGGCTGTGACTAGAAGATTTTGACCTCGCTCTTGACTTCCAAAGGGCCTTCTATCTTCAGACTCAACAGCTGCCTCAAAGTCCTTTCAAAATGCCTGGGCCTGTGCCTGCTCCCCTGTAATCCTATTATTTGAGAACCTGTTCCAGGTTCCACTGTGTTTTTGTCCCCTTATTATCTCTAATTTCTATCTAGATTGCTCCAACATTCTACCCACAAACTTGATCATCTCCCACTGTCACCCTGATCTCACCCTGAATCAATAGGGCTTCCCCACCTCCGCCATCTCCAACATTCCCTTCCCCACAAACTAGATCATCCCCCACTGTCACCCTGATCCCACCCTGAATCAACAGGGCTTCCCCATCTCCAACATTCCCCTCCCCACAAGCTAGACCATTTTCCACTGTCACCGTGATCTCACCCTGAATCAACAGGGCTTCCCCATCTCCAACCTCCTGCTCCCCACAAACTAGATAATTTCCCACTGTCACCCTGATCCCACCCTGAAACAACAGGACTTCCCCATCTCCTACATCTTCCTGCCTGTCCTTCTCAATGACCTTATATCCCTGGGTATTCAATTCCCAATCTTTACCAAACTGCAACCACATTTGTAAAATGGCGACTAAATCCCACCCCTTCAGGCTGATTTGTGCAAACAGTTTGTTCACCTGGTTTCCAATCCTCTCAGTGTTCAGATATAATGCCCTCCCACTCAGTGACTTTTTGAATCAAGTTGCAATATGGCCCTTTTTTTGTCTATTGCATTGATCTTTTCTGTCCTCCACTTTGACTTTTCCCTTTTCTGCCTTTTGCTTCTGTTTGTATTTTACTTCTTTCTTGCCAACCTGCAGATGAAGCCATTGCCCTGCCATATTCATCTAACCCTCCCCAACTGCACTGGCAAACAACCTCCTGGGACATTGATCCCAGTCCTGCCCAGATGTGGAACATCCAGAAGGGCTGGTGGAACGGGTAGACGGGGATGAAACATGAAGGTGAATGGAGAGACAGTCTGAGGCGTCCTGACGAGGGGTTGAAGGAATGTGTCCATGCTCCCTGACAGAAGCTACAAAGGAAACTATTTTGTTGGGAAGAAAGTGGCGGTAAATTTCAATTCAAGAGCAAAATTCATAAAATGGTGCAGGGACAAAAAAATTGACGAGAGAGTTAAAGAAAATGAAGATTGGGAGCTTTATAATGAGATGCAGATTATAGCAGCTAGGGAGTAAATGATAAACGTTCAGATGCTGTGGTTTTAAACTAGGAACAAAATTTTCAGGAACACGTGGAGGTCGTTGGGAGAATAAAGAAATAATTTATCAGAATACACTTGATTATTTTTTATGGGGAAAATCATGTTTTGCCACTAACAATGAGTTTGATGGTGATGTTTTTACCCAGAATACTTCATGGACCAGAAAATGCTCTAATCTCTCTGATAGAACTCACCATGTGAGCAGGTTTATGACATCATATTTAACCCCTCCTTCATGCAAATCACACTCAACCCAGCCTCCATCTTCCTCAGATTCTAAGACTCCTGGACCTGCCTATTCCCGTCTCTACCACGGATTCCCATGGTAACTGTTAATCACCATCTCTTGCATCTGTACACTGAAATCACGGTTCAGATTTATTGTCAAGAGTACAGACATGACATCACTTACAACCCTGAGATTCTCTTTCCTGTGGGCCAGATAGAATTTCTCCTATTAGTTGTGCAATAACTGTACTGAGTGATTCTGATACAAAAGAGAGAAATGTATACAAAAGGAATATAGAAAATAATTATTAAAGATCAAATAAAGTGCAAAGTAAGAAATCTTAAATGTTTGATTGAGTTTGTTGTTTCGTAGACTGATGGTGGAGAGATAGCAGCTGTTCCTGAACCTGGTGTGTGCGAGTCTTGTGACCAGTACCTCTTTCCTGATGACCGTAGTGAGAACAGAGCGTGAGCTGGGTGGGTGTGGATCCTTGATGATTTCTGCTATTCTCTGACAGCAGCCTTCCTTGTAGATTTTTTCGATGGTGGGGAGAGTTTAGTGATGTACTACGTTTTGCAGGGCATTCAGCTCAGGGGTATTGGTGCCCCCATGCTAAACCGTGATGCAGTCAGTCAGCACACTTTCCACTCCACATCTGCAGAGGTTTGAGAAGTTTCCAATGATATATGGAACCTCCCTCCACAAACTCCTGAAGAAGTAGAGGGGCTGACGACCTTTTTTCACAATGACATTGATATGATGGGTCCAGGAAAGCTCCTACAAGATGGTGACTTCCAGGAATTTAAATATGCTCACCCTCTTCACCTCTGATCCCCCAATAATCACTTTACTGTACATCTCTGGTTTTCTTTTCCTAAACTCGACAATGAGCTCCATGGACTTGTGTCATTGAGAGGTTGTTGTTAGTGCACCATTCAGCCGAGCTTTCAGTCTGCCTCCCGCATCACCTCTATACAGCACACTAGCGTGGTATTGCCAGCAAATTTGGAAATGTTGTACTGAGCCACACAGTCGTCAGTGTGAAGTGAGTAGTGCAGGGGCTAAGTGCACATCCCTGTGGTGCTCCAGGGTTGATAGAGACTGTGGGAGAGCTGATCTTAACAAACTGCCCTGATTGGGGTGTGGAGGTGAGGAATGCCAGGATCTAATTGCACAATAAGGTATTGGGACCCAGGTCTTGGAGTCTGCAGATTAGTTTTGAAGGGATGATGGTGTGGAATGTCGAACTGTGGTAAATAAAGAGCATCCTATGGATGTTTTGTGTACAGCCAGCGAGATGGCACCTGCTGGAGACCTGTTGCTGCAAAAGGCAAATAGGAATGGATCCATGTCACCACCCAGACAAGAGCTGATCTGCTTCAACACCAGCCTCTCCAAATAGTTCCTGACTGTGGATATGAGAGCCACTGCTAGTTAGTCATTCAGGCAGGTTACCACACTCTGCTTGCACCCTGGTACAATGGTTTTCTCCATTGTTTCTATTCTCACCCCATATCTCCACTTTGCCCGGGAGATGGCTTTCTGTAGGACATACACAACACTTTGTGTTGTGTTCTGGATGTCTGGACTTAAATGCCTGTGATCTGGCTCTGTCTTTTAAAGCTGGATCCCTCCTCCAACTGCTGGTCACAATCACTCTTACCCCTCATCATTACAGAGGTAGGAAGTACTTCCATCTGTGCCAGCCTGGCGTGAGGGACAGAGAGATCCTGAGGTGTGGGAGCTGGAGGGCGTCACAGAGAGGAGAGCATGAGGTTGCTGGTTGGAAGGATGTAGGTATTGGAGGTGGTTGCAGAGATGGATGTGTCAGAGGTCCCATCGCCAACCAGATCAGTCTGTGACAACCTGTGCAGAACAAGCCCATAGTTTATAACATTAAACTAAGCACCTTGATTTCTGCCTCAAGCCCAGACAGGAGCCTCAACAATCCCAAGCGTAGAGGGGTCAACATTCTACACAAGGCTGACACAGAGTCCCTGAACAGGCTCTGTGCTAAACTGCATCACAGCAAGAGGACATACAATACTTCATGAAGGTCCCAGGCAGAGATTCTCCAGAACCGTTGGTTATTGCGCTGGTCCCTAGCATCTCTATGAAGGATACAGGTAAATTGGAAAAGGAAATAACATTATTGGAAAAGGAGATTCAAAATTCATCTTCTGAGGATGAATATAGAAGCTTAGTCAATAAAAAAACTACAATATAATACATTGTTAATATACGGAACAGAGGAAATTATACCCTATATTACAGTTCAAGTATAAATATTATGAATTAGGGGATTGATCACATAAAGTTCTAACTTGGCAATTAAAAGTGGAACAATCTTCCAGAACAATTAATGCAACACAACAGAATAGTAATGAAGTGACCCCAGCATCTGCAGATTTTCTTGTTTAACTGGAAAATACTTCAAGGAAATTCTGTGTTTTCGCTGAGATGCAACATGCTCCTCGATCATCGGGAGCCCCTGGTCTGTGACTACACAGAATGAGCAATGGGAAGGTATCCATCTTCCTGAATGGAAGGGAGACTGAGGCCCCACAATGGAGGCAGACAAATTCACAAACCTTCTGTCCATAACATTGGCAAAGGCTGCAGGCCTGGACAGAGAAGATGGAAAGGGGTGGGGGGTGGTGGGAGGGTTCATAGGACGTGGGTATGAAGAGTAGGGTTAGGGCAAAAACAACAGCAGGCCACCATAGGGCTGAATGGCCTCACCATCTTCTGTTGCTAAGGTGACCATGGGAGAAATGGGATGGTTTGGATGGATCCCTCCATCAAGTCACACAGTGTGGAAACAGGCCTCTCGGCCTAATTTGGTGACCAAAACTTCCCACCCACACTGGTCCTGCATTTGAACCACTAAAACCCATCCAATCCAGGATCGGGCGTAACCATCTCTCCAACACCCATTTCCTTCCAACCAGCAACCTCATGCTCCAACACCTCTCAGGACTTCTCTGTCACTCTCTCCAGGTTGGCTAAGGCGAAAGTGCCTCCTGCCTCTGCAGTGATGAGGGACCTGCACCAGTGGCAGGAAGGAGGGATCCAGATTTGATTGACAGAGACAGGTCACAGATATTTAAGTCCAGAGCTCCAGGACCCAACACAAAGTGCAGGTACGACCTACAGAAAATTATCTGCCTGGTGAGCTGGAGATTTTGGACGAAGGAAACCGAAAAGCTCCAGCACTCACCCTGAGTGACATCATCTGCTACAAAACCCAATATGGTGCAACTGGACACAGCAGAACTTCACTCCCAGATAAGCCTGATTTGACCAGAAGAGCAAATCTGATCCACTGGGCTCTCCCACATCCAAACCTGGATGATCTTCACTTGTCAGTATTCGAGGATGACATGCAGGCTAGCTTCAGGAGAGTGAGGCCAGGGAAAGGATCCCGTCCGGATGGAGAATCCGGCTGAGAACTGAAAACCTGTGCTAACCAACTGGCCGGAATGTTGGGGAGGGTTAGATGACTATATCTGGAATGAAGGTATTTGAGAGGCTGGTGTTGAAACATATCAACTCTAGTCTGTGCAGTGACATGGGTCCGTTCTGATTTGCCTTTTGCAGCAACAGGTCTATGGCAGATGTGTAGTGTGGATTGTGGAAAGTCATGTGGCCTCTCCATCTAGAACCTGGTGGGAGTATGGATTGTGGAGAGTCATGTGATCTCTCTGGAACCTGGTGGGAGTGTAAATTGTGGAGGGTCATGTGGTCTCTGTCTGGAAACTGGTCGGAGTGTGGATTGCAGAAGGTCATGTGACCTGTCTGGCTGGAGCCTGATCAGAAGTTACCTCACCTGCCAATCAATGGTTGATCTACACACAGGTGAGGCTGATGCACAATTGTCCTCTCAGGCCACATGGATGGTTCTTGCACTGAAAATGCCAAGCATGTGCAGTCTCTGTTCTCTCTCTCCCTCTCTGTGTTTGCTACATGGAGACCATTACTGAACACCAGGCTGCAGGCCACGGGCAGTTCCACAGGGCTGACTGAATACAATGGGCCCGTCCCAGATCCCGAGCCGTGGGCAATGCTGGAGACCAGGTTCATTTGTTAGTTGTAATTAATTTACTAGTTGTTTGTGTGCCTCTCCTACTAGAGATAGAGAGAGTGATTGTATGGGTGCTTAACCCTTGTGTTCCCTTTCGGGAGTTGAGAATGTTTAGCAGTGATTTATTAGCACCCGATGTATATTATTCCAGGTAGGTCTGTGTGAGTGCATGCCCTTTTGTGAATTCCTCCACACTGTTTGTTCATAGCAAGTGTCCAGCCTTGATCTCTTTGAACCCTTAACACAGCGTTAGATGCCAACTCACTGGCTCTACACAAACTGCTGGAACATCTGGACACCAAAGACACACCCATCAGGATGCCCTTTATTGATAAGTTCAGCCTTCAACACCATCATCCTCTCCAAACTGATCTGCCCCCTCCAAGACCTGGGCCTCAATACCCTACTGTGGGATTGGACCCTGGATTTCCTCACTTCCAGCCCCCAATTAGTGTGGATTCGCAAGGACATCTCCACCCAATCTTCATCAGTTGCGGAGCACCAGAGGCTTGTGTTCTTAGACCTTGCTCTTCTAGCTTTACATCTATGACTGCGTGGCTCAGTTCGACAACACCACCATTTGCAAATTGCTGTATAAAAAGGCCCAATGAGTCAGCATACAGCAGGGAGGTTGATAGCTTGGCTGAATGGTGTACAAACAACAACCTCCCAGTATCACAAGACTGTGGAGCTGATTGTAGACCACAGGATTCTCAAGGTGGGGCATACACCCCACTGTTGGGGCATGGGAATATCTTGGTGGGGCAAAGGAATATTTTGAAAAATAATCAAAAGGTTGGTTTGAAAAAATAATCTCATTATGTTGGTGTGAAAGATGTGACTGTCAGTACAACATAATTGTGGTCCCTTCCAAGTAAAATCACTTTGTTTTTATTTTCATAACGTGTTTTTGCTCTTCCAATGTTTCTCTGTTTCTCTTATTTAACTGTTGTTATCCTTGGTTAACATTATAATTATATTTTTTCTGACCAGTCTTTTTTATCATCCATTCTAAATTATCTCATTGGCGACGAGGATTCCAAAATATTTCAACAATCATGTCTCTGTCCTTACCCCTTGGCTTTTTCAGTTCAGTAGTGAGTGAGACCTGTTTCTGTATGGATCTTTGTGCACTAGCGTATTGATGGGGAAGGGGCCAGTGCAGTGGGGGGGGGGGGGGGGGGAGGTCCGCTCCAGCAGATGACAAAATGGAAAAGAATAAGAACCCCAGAAAGTAAAGCGCGAGTCTAGCGCAGTTTTGATTCACTCTCTGTGAGAAAAGATCTCAGAAAACGCGCTAGTTTTTTTTAGGGTCAGTATTGTTCCTTTGATTCGATCTTTACCTTTATTACATGTTTCAATTCTACAACATAATAAAATATTGATTAATCAGTTTCTGGGAGCTCGCGCTGTTGTATGAATCTGTTTCAGGGACCTCATGCTGTTGTATTAATCTGTTACAGATAGCTTGTGCTGTTGTATTAATCTGTTTCGCGGAGCTCATGCTTTTGTATTAATTTGTTTCAGAGAGTTTTCGCTGCTGTATTAATCCGTTTCATGTGTAACAATATTAATATTTGGGGAGAATTTAGAAATTTAGAGTAGGTCACATACATACACACATTTTAAAACAGATCTTATTTGAAAGACTGAAGAATTCACATTGCAGGATCTCTTTGAGAATGTAAGCACCTTTCACAAGTAGGTGTTAATTGAACTGATGTCATAAAATGCTTGACCATTGTCTTGCTGTCTAAGTACCCTTTCTGAAAAGTGCTCATAGAAAGGTCACTCCTGGATTTTCTTGATCTAACAACAGATGGGAGCAGAAGAAAGAACTCCTGTTGTTTGCTGGAGAAGGTGGGGGTTTTGCAAGTGAGAGTCACATGCTTTTCACTGGAATTTTCATTTGGAGTGAGAGAGAGAGAAGAGAAGCCCTCTCAGCTGATGTGACACAGTGCAATCCAGGAAGAACTGATGAAAAGTTCCAGAAGCAGTGGATGGCTGGAAGTGCTATCTGACTAATGTTTCTCTTGGAATAAGAGGGACAGAAGTAGCTCTGTCATAACTTGAAAGAAAGAGGTTACTATCTGAAAAACCCTGATGGGGCAAGTTTCATCAGCAAGACATTGAGATGACTAATGGTGGTATCTCAGTTGTGGAAATCCTGCTGCGACAAATATCTCTCTTTGCAAACCCTACAAGAACCTTCCTGAGTGGTAAACATTTACCTTTCAAGCACCAAGCCTGGTGAACTTTATACAAGTTAAATTCTGTGCACAGTATGGTGATTGCCTGCAACCAGAGAACTTGGAAGAAGGAGAAGTGAGATTGAATTGTGAACCAAAGAACTTTTCTTGAATTTACACACATATTACATACATGTGCACTTAGAATAAGAAAGGGGAAATTTGGGTTAGTATAGAGTATAGTATAAGAATAGAGTTAAGTTAAAGTTTGATTCTATTTTCATGTTTGAAGTTGATTAAAAATAACTTTTGTTTTGAAAGCCACTTGTCTTAGTGAATGTCTATTGCTGTTGGGTTCTGGGGTCCTTTGGGCTCGTAACAAATGGACCAGGCGCTGTTGAATTAATCTCTTTCAGGGACCTCGTTCTGCTGTATTAATCTGCTTCAGGGAGCTCGTGCTGCTGTATTAATCGGTTTCAGGGAGCTTGTGCTGTTGTATTAAATTGTTACAGGGAGCTTACGAGCTGAATTAATCTGTTTTAGGGACCTCATGCTGCTGTATTAATCTGTTTCATGAACCTCGTGCTATGTATTGATCTGTTTCAGAGACCTGGCGCGATTGTATTAATCTGTTTCAGGGAACTCGCGCTGTTGAATTAATCTGTTTCATGTACCTTGCGCTGTTGAATTAATCTGTTTCAGGAATGTTGCACTGTGTATTAATCTGTTTCAGGGAGCTCGGGCTGTTGTATAAATCTGTTTCAGGGAACTCGTGCTGTGTTTTAATCTGTTTCAGGGAGCTCGTGCTGTTATATTAATCTGTTTCAGGGAGCTCGCGCTGCTGTATTAATCTATTTCAGGGAGCTCGCGCTGCTGCATTAATGTATTTCAGGGAGTTCGCACTCTGTATTAATCTGTTTCAGGGAGCTCGGGCTGTTGTATAAATCTGTTTCAGGGAGCTCGTGCTGTGTTTTAATCTGTTTTAGGGAGCTCGCGCTGCTGTATTAATGTATTTCAGGGAGCTTGCGCTGTTGTATTAATCTGTTTCAGGGAACTCACGCTGCTGTATTTATCTGTTTCAGGGACCTCCTGCTTTTGTATTAATGCATTTCAGGAAACTCGCGCTGCTGTATTAATGCGTTTCAGGGAGCTCGCGCTGTTGTATTAATCTGTTTCAGGGAGCTCGTGCTGTGTTTTAATATGTTTCAGGGAGCTCGCGCTGTTGTATTAATCTGTTTCAGGGAACTCACGCTGCTGTATTTATCTGTTTCAGGGACCTCCTGCTTTTGTATTAATGCATTTCAGGAAACTCGCGCTGCTGTATTAATGTATTTCAGGGAGTTCGCACACTGTATTAATGTGTTTCAGGGAGCTCGGGCTGTTGTATAAACCTGTTTCAGGGAGCTCGTGCTGTGTTTTAATATGTTTCAGGGAGCTGGCGCTGTTGTATTAATCTGTTTCAGGGAACTCACGCTGCTGTATTTATCTGTTTCAGGGACCTCCTGCTTTTGTATTAATGCATTTCAGGAAACTCGCGCTGCTGTATTAATGCGTTTCAGGGAGCTCGCGCTGTTGTATTAATCTGTTTCAGGGAGCTCGCGCTGTTGTATTAATCTGTTTCAGGGAGCTCGTGCTGTGTTTTAATATGTTTCAGGGAGCTCGCGCTGTTGTGTTAATCTGTTTCAGGGAGCTGGCGCTGTTGTATTAATTTGTTTCAGGGAGCTCACGCTGCTGTATTTATCTGTTTCAGGGACCTCCTGCTTTTGTATTAATGCATTTCAGGAAACACGCGCTGCTGTATTAATGCGTTTCAGGGAGCTCGCGCTGCTGTGTTAATGTATTTCAGGAAGCTCGCGCTGTGGTGTTAATATGTTTCAGGGAGCTCGTGCTGCTGTGTTAATGTATTTCAGGGAGCTCGCGCTGTTGTGTTAATCTGTTTCAGGGAGCTCGCGCTGTTGCATTAATGTGTTACAGGGACCTATCACTGTTGTATTTATCCATTTCAGGGAACTTGCGCTGCTGTATTAATCTGTTTCTGGGACCTCGCCCTGTTGTATTAATGCGTTTCAGGGAGCTCGTGCTGTTGTATTAATCTGTTTCGTGACCCTCCAGCTGTTATATTAATCTGTTTCAGGCAGTTTGCCCTTTTGTATTAATCTATTTTAGGGACCTCGCACTGTTGTATTAATGCGTTTCAGGGAACTCATGCTGTTGTATAAATCTGTTTCACGGAGCTCGCGCTGTGTTTTAATCTGTTTCATGGACCTCGCACTGTTGTATTAATCTGTTTCAAGGATCTCGTGCTTTTGGATTGAAGTGCCAGTTAATGAAGTAGACGATGGAAGGGTAGTCAAGCAGTAATCATGGCTTTTATTAGCAGAAACTAGTGGTACAAAAATGAAAAACAATGGGTGCATACACAGTTATACCCAAGGCGAGTGTCTTAAATGGTAGAGATAATAGACGTCCAATGTCAGTAAAGCAGGGCAAGGCACAGTGAGAGACTGACAGCTCAACATAGATTCACCAGTCTACCCCCGGCAGAGTAGGGTTAAATGGCTAAGTGGAATTCAAACAGGCAAGCAAATCTACTGCAAGCGTAATACAACAATAAAATAAATGGCATTGAGAATTGTGAAATATAATGTGTTCACAATCACTACTCTGTAGACAAAGTCTTGGAGAACAGGTTCAGCTTTATTTCGAGTCTGCAGAGTCAGGTGTCCCTGGTCTGGAGACACACTGGAGGTTCAGAATCATCACTCTTTTGTACAGTCCCGGGCTCAACATCACCCCACCTTCATTTACCTTCTTACAATCGGAATCCAAATACATTACAACATTCTCCTTTACCCTTCCATCAATACAGGTATCACTCAGTTCCTCCCTCTTCATACATCGCATGTTATGTTAATTAGTTCATTCCTTCCTTAGAGGCATCTAAGTTAATATTCATATTCATGTCTCTATTAAGCAAGCGCAGTACTAGCTATAGACTACCTTAGGTCGCTGTACCAGCCTGAACCAGATCCTAGCATCCTTGGGGCTCCTGATAATAAGAGGTCTACTAGCTAGTATTGCCTGTTTTCAAGCTCTCATCTACATTCTTAGCATTCCATCCCTTTTCACAGAATAGTTAATCATCTTCAACCATATTTCACATTCCATATTGACTGCCTCGACATCGCATTAGTTTGCCAACGAGTCAAGTGCATAGGCAGTATCACTTTCCCCAGGTTCTGTCGTCTAGTCAGCAACTGGTGTTGAACAAGTACCACATTCCGTGGCACCGCATAGTAAGTGGTCATTCCTTCTTGGGCTATAGCCAGAATCATAGCTCCTGGCATTACAGGAAAAGGGACCTCACCCAGTAGGGAATTCAGGTGGCCCCACTGTATTGCCTCATCGACCACGTTGTTTTGAGCCATGTAGTAATTGAAACAAGCATTACACTGTGGGGAGGGTTGAAGATTTCTCTGGCACTTGGGGCAGACTGGTCGATTATCAGCTGCTCTGCTTGAGTGCTGCATCCATTTCTGCTAAAAAATTGAATTGCCAGTTAATGAAGAAGATGAAGGCGGTGGAGTCAACAGGCAATCATGGCTTTTATTAGCAGAAACTAAAAGTACAAAATTGAAAGACAATGGGTGCATATACAGTTATACCCATGGGGAGTGTCTTAAGTGGTAGAGATAATACACGTCCAATGTTAGTAAAGCAAGGTTAGGCAAGAGGAAGACTGACAGCTCAACGTAGATTCACCACAGGGAAATGATCTAGTTTGTGTGGAGGGGAATGTTGGAGATGGTGGAGGTGGGGAAGCCCTGTTGATTCAAGGTAAGATCAGGGTGATAGTGGGAGATGATCTAGTTTGTGGGGAGGGGAATGTTGGAGATGGTGGAGGAAGGGAAGCCCAGTTGATTCAGGGTAGGATTAGGGGTAAAGTTGGAGATGATCTAGTTTGTGGGGAGGGGAATGTTGGAGATGGCGGAGGAGGGGAAGCCCAGTTGATTCAGGGTAGGATCAGGGGTAAAGTGGGAGATGATCTAGATTGTGGGGAGGGGAATGTTGGAGATGGTGGAGGAAGGGAAGCCCAGTTGATTCAGGGTAGGATCAGGGGTAAAGTGGGAGATGATCTCGTTTGTGGGGAGGGGAATGTTGGAAATGAGTGAGGTGGGGAAGCTCTGTTGATTCGGGGTTGGATCAGGATGACAGTGGGAGTTGATCTAGTTTGTGGGGAAGGTTTGTTGGAGATGGGGGAGGTGGGGAAGCCCTGTTGATTCAGGGTAGGATCAGGGTGACAGTAAGGGATGATATTGTTTGTGGGAGGGGAATGCAGGAGATGGGGAGCCCTGTTGATTCCGGGTGGGATCAGGGTGATAGTGGGAGATGATTCAGTTTGTGGGGAGGGTAATTTGGAGATGGGGAGTGGGGATTCCCGCTGATTCAGGGTGAGTTCAGGTTAACAGTGGGAGGTAATCTAGTTTGTAGGAAGGGGAAAGTTGGAGATGGGGGAGGGTGCGAAGCCCTGGTGATTTGGGGTGAGACCAGGGTGACAGTGGGAGTTGAGCTAGTTTGTTGGAAGGGGATTGTTGGAGATGGGGGAGGTGTGGAAACCCTTTTGATTCAGGGTGTGATCAGGGTGACAGTGGGAGATTATCTAGTTTGTGGGGAGGGAAATGTTGGAGACGCGGGAGTTGGGGAAGCCTTGTTGACTCAGGATGGGATCAGGGTGACAGTGGGAGTTGATCAAGTTGTGGGGAGGGGAATGTTGGAGATGGAGGTGGTGGGGAAGCTCTGTTGATTCAGGGTGGGGTCAGGGTGACAGTGGATGATGATCTAATTTGTGGGAGGGGAATTTTGCAGATGGGGGAGGTGGGGAAGCCCTATTGATTCAGAGTGGGATCACGGTGACAGTGGGAGATGATCTTGTTTGTGGGGAGCAGGAGGTTGAATGAACTGGTGAGATCAGGAAGGAGGTGACGTCATGGACCCTGTTTGTACACATCACCACCTGCTGGCCGCCCTTTGTATGTGCAGGTCGGGTTGAGCGTTGATGTGATTGGTCCTTTCTGATCACATGTCGGTCTGGCCATGTTAGTCCCTCTGTGCTGTGGGGAAGGAGGCTTCGCTGGTCCTTGATGCGAGTCAGCGCTGTCGATGTGTAAGAGCTTGAATTTACTTGGCGATGGGAGCGGGTGGTCCGAGGGGCAGCCGCTGATCCGTGGGGCTGTGACTGGGTCGGTTGTTGGTTGTGTCTGAGCCACATAAACCCACATTGGGCCCAACTTCACTGGGTCCAAAGGCCCGGAGACGGGGCCCTTCTTCCCGGCAGGAATTTGGGCTCAACAAGGGCAGCTCTCCTGTCGGCCCTGTCCCTATTATCACCCTGTCCTCTGTTCACTGTGGGGTGGGGCATTACACTGGGGACTGGGGGGAAAAGGGGGACATTACACTGGGGACTGGGGGGAAAGGGGGACATTACACTGGGGACTGGGGGGAAAGGGGGGACATTACACTGGGGATTGGGGGAAGAGGGGGACATTACACTGGGGATTGGGGGAAAAGGGGGACATTACACTGGGGATTGGGGAAGAGGGGGACATTACACTGGGGATTGGGGAAAGGGGGGACATTACACTGGGGATTGGGGAAAGGGGGGACATTACACTGGGGATTGGGAGGAAGAGGGGGGACATTACACTGGGGATTGGGGGGAAGAGGGGGGACATTACACTGGGTCTGGGGGAAAGGGGGACATTACACTGGGGACTGGGGAAATGTTGGGATATTACACTGGGGACTGGTAGGGGAAAGGGGGACATTACACGGGTCTGGGGAAATAGGGGGGACATTACACTGGGGACTGGGGGGGAATAGGGTGGTCATTACACTGGGGACTGGGGAAAGAGGGGACATTACACTGGGGTCTGGGAGGGGAAAGGGGGCACATTACACTGGGGACTGGGAGGGGAAAGTGGGGGATATTACTGAGGACTGGGAGGAATAGGGGATTACACTGGGTCTGGGGGAAAGGGGGACATTACTCTGGGGACTGGGGAATAGGGGACATTACACTGGGGACTGGGAGGGGAAAGGGGGATATTACTCTGGGAATTGAGGGTGAAAATGGGGGATATTATACTGGGGACTGAGTGGAAAGTGGGGGACATTACACTGGGGACGGGGAAAAGGCGGACATTACACTGGGGACGGGGGAAAGGGGGGACTACACTGGGATCTGGGGGAAAGGGGGGACATTACACTGTGGTCTGGGAGGGGAAAAGGGGGACATTACACTGGGCACTGAGTGGAAAGTCGGGGACATTACACTGGGGACGGGGGAAAAGGGACATTACACTGGGGACATTACACTTGGGATGGGGAAAAGGGGGACATTACACTGGGGACGGGGGAAAAAGGGGGACATTACACTGGGGACGGGGAAAAGGGGGACTACACTGGGATCTGGGGAAAGGGGGACATTACTCTGGGGATTAGCGAAATGTTGGGACAATGCACTGGGGACTGGTAGGGGAAAGGGGGACATTACACTGGGGACTAGATGGGCAATGGAGTTAATATTAAAATCGCGACTTGTCAGAGGGACAGATAGGAGGTTTGTTGGACGAGTTCGGGATCCAGGTTGGTCTGTTGCCTCCCTGGTGCTAGGGTCAGGGATGTCTCTGATCGAGTTCACAGAATTCTGCAAGGGGAAGGTGAGCAGCCAGAAGTCGTGGTCCATGTGGGGATCAATGACTTAGTTAGAAGTGGGGATGAAGTCCTGAAACAGGAATACATAGAATTGGGCAGGAAGTTAAAAAACAGGACCTCTAAGGTAGTAATCTCTGGATTGCTGTTGGTGCCACGCGCTAGAGAGGGTAGTAATAGGAGGATGTGGAGGATGAATGCGTGGCTAAAGAGCTGGTGCAGGGGACAGGGGATAAGATTTTTGGATAATTGGGATTTCTTCTGGGGAAAGTCGGACCTGTACAAAAGGGATGGACTCCACTTGAACTGGAGGGGGACCAATATCCTGGCAAGCAGATTTGCTAGAGCTGTGAGGGACGGTTTAAGCTAGTTTGGCAGGAGGGTGGGGAGCAGAGTTTGCGAGCAGTGTCTAGGATGCATGGCCACCTAGTTAAGAATGATAAAGATAACAAAGGAAGGATGGAGGTAAAAGGTAGAAAAGGGAATATATGTGAGGGTCCTTCTCTGAAATGCATGTACTTTAATGCAAGAAGCATAGTGAACAAGGTAGATGAGCTTAGAGCATGGATTGGCAATTGGAATCATGATGTTGTGGCAATTAGTGAGACCTGGTTACAGGAGGGTCAGGACTGGCAACTAAATATTCCAGAATACAAATGTTTTAGATGTGATAGAACAGGGGGTAAAAAAAGGGGGAGGAGTTGCTCTGCTTGTCAAAGAGGACATTACTGCCGTGAGGTGGCAGGATGGTTTGGAGGGATCGTCCAGTGAGGCTGTTTGGGTGGAATTGAGGGGTGGAGGATGCATGAGGGCACTAATGAGTGTACTATAGACCACCAAATGGGCCAAGAAATTTGGAAGAACAAATTTGTAAGGAGATAGCATATATGTGTAATAAACATAAGGTAGTGATCATGGGAGATTTTAACTTCCTTCACATTGATTGGGATACCCATACAGTAAGAGGGCTGGATGGGCTAGAGTTTGTCAAATGTGTACAAGGTAGTTTTCTTAATCAATACGTAGAGGAACCGACTCGGGACGGTGTAATACTGGATCTCCTGTCAGGGAACAAGATAGGTCAGGTGTCTGAGATTAACGTGACAAATTGGGTCTAGTGATCACAACTATTAGTTTTAGGGAAGAGCAAAGAAGGGCCTAAAGTTGAGGTTCTGGATTGGAGAAAAGCAAATTTTGAAGGAATAAGAATGGATTTGGGGAGTATTGAGTGGGATATGATTTTTTCAGGAAAGGATGTAAATGAAAAATGGAGAATATTCAAAGAAGAAATTTTGAGAGTATAAAGTAGATATGTCCCAGTGAGGATCAAAGGAAAGGCTGGAAGTCATAAGGAGCCTTGGTTTTCGAGGAATATTAGAAATTTGGTTAGGAGAAAGAGGGAGGTGTACAAGAGGTATAAACAGCAAGGTGCTGAGAAATTGAAAGAGGACTACAAGGAGTGTAGAAAAAAATCTTAAGAAAGAAATTAGAAAGGCCAAAAAGAGGCACGAAGAGGCTTTGGCAGAAAGAGTAAGAATAAATCCAAAGGGTTTCTAGAGGTACATTAAAAGTAAAAGATTAGTGAGGGGTAGAATGTGAAAAGTCAGAGGAGATGGGGGAAATTTTAAATGATTTCTTTGCCTCGGTATTAACTAGGGAAAAAATTGTACCAGTTGAAGTAAAGAAAAATAGTGTGGAGGTCATGAATTATATAAGGATAACCGAGGAGGTAGTGATGGCAGTGTTGAAAAAGATAAAGGTGGACAAATCTCCGGGTCCGGACAAAGTATTCCCAAGGACACTCAGGGAGACTAGTGTACAGATAGTGGGGCCATTAACAGAGATATTTAGGATGTCACTGGTCACGGGGGTAGTGCCAGAGGATTGGAGGGTGGCTCATGTTATTCCACTGTTTAAGAAAGGGTCCAAATGTAAGCCTGGAAAATATAGACCTGTAAGTCTGACATCTGTGGTGGCTAAATTTATGGAAAGTGTTCTGAGGGATGGCATTTACAAATATTTGGAAGAACAGGGATTGATAGGTAGTAGTCAGCATGGTTTTGTCAGGGGTAGATCATGCTTAACAAACCTTATAGAGTTTTTCGAGGGGGTTACAAAAAATATTGATGAAGGGAAGGCTGTGGATGTTGTCTATTTAGACTTTAGTAAAGTTTTTGACAAAGTTCCCCAGAAGAGGTTAGGAAAAAAGGTGGAGGCATTAGGTATAAATAAGGAGGTCGTGAAATGGATTCAGCAATGGCTGGATAGGAGGTGCCAGAGAGTAGTGGAAGAAAATTGTTTGTCAAATTGGAGGCCAGTGACTCAGGGATCGGTCTTGGGTCCACTATTGTTTGTTATATATATTAATGATCTGGAAGAAGGGGTGGTGAATTGGATAAGTAAGTTTGCAGATGATACAAAGATTGGTGGTATTGTTGACAGTGAGGAAGATTACCGTAGATTAAAAAGAGATATAGGAAAGCTAGAGGAGTGGGCTGAGAAATGGCTGATGGAATTTAATATGGATAAGTGTGAAGTGTTGCATTTTGGAAAGGAAAATCTAAATAGGTCATATACATTGAATGGTAGACAATAGAGGAGTGCAGAGCAACAAAGGGATTTAGGAGTTATGGTAAATAGTACCCTCAATGTTGATACTCAGGTAGATAGAGTGGTGAAGAAGGCATTTGGAATGTTGGCCTTCATAAATCGGAGTATTGAATTCAAGAATTGGGATGTTATGATGAAATTGTACAAAGCATTGGTGAGGCCAAATTTGGAATACTGTGTGCAGTTTTGATCACCAAATTATAGGAAGAATATAATCAAAATAGAGAGAGTGCAGAGAAGGTACACGAGAATGTTGACAGGATGTCATGGTTTGAGTTACAGAGAAAGGTTGAGCAGCCTGGGGCTTTTTTCTCTGGAGCGTAGAAGATTGAGGGGGCATTTGATGGAGGTGTTCAAGATTTTAAAAAGGACAGAGGGAGTCAACATGGATAGGCTTTTTCAATTAAGAGTGGGGGATATTCAAACCAGAGGCCATGGTTTGAGATTGAAGGGGGAAAATTATAAGGGGAACATGAGGGGAAATTTTTTTCACGCAGAGGGTGGTTGAGATGTGGAATAAACTTCCGGCGGAGGTGGTTGAAGCAGGGACGTTATTTACATTTAAAGAAAGACTGGATAATTACTTGGAGAGGAGAGGATTGGAGGGGTATAGAGCAGGTGCTGGTCAGTGGGACTAGGAGGGAGGGGATTTGTTCCGGCATGGACTAGTAGGGCCAAACTGGCCTGTTCTGTGCTGTATATGGTTATATGGGACTGGGAGGGGAAAGGAGGAACATTACACTGGGGACTGGGGTAAAGGGGGGACATTACACTGGGGTCCAGGGGGAAAGGGGATCATTACACTGGGGGGGGGAGGACATTATACTGTGGTCTGGGGGAAAAGGGGGACATTACATGGGTCTGGGGGGGAAGGGAGTGCATTACACTGGGGACTGGGGAGAAATGGGGGAAATTACACTGGGGACTGGGAGAAGGGGAAAGTACACTGGGGACTGGGAGGAGAAGGGAGGACATTACACTGGGGAAAGGGGGAGTACATTACACGGGAATGGGAAGGAAAAGGGGACTGGGAGGGGACATTACATTGGGGACTGGGGGTGAAGGGGGGGACATTACACTGGGGAATGGGAGGCAAACGGGGGGCATTACACTGGGGACTGGGAGGGGAATGGGGAATATTATACTGGGGACTGGGAGGGGAAAGGGGGACATAACACTGGGGACTGGGAGGGGAAAGGAGGGCAAATTATACTGAGAGAAAGGGGACATTACACTGGGGTCTGGGGGAAAGGGGGGACAACACTGGGGACTGGGAGGGCAGATTACATTGGGGTCTGGGGAAAGGGGGACATTACTCGGGACGGGAAAGGGGGGGACATTACACTGGGGACTGGGAGGGGAAAGGAGGGGACATTACACTTGGGATTGGAAGGGGAAAGGAGGGAACATTACTTTGGGGACTCGGGGGGTGGAAGGGGGACTACACAGGCCTGGGGGAAAGGGGGACATTGCTCTGGGGACTGGGGGAAATGGTGGGACATTACACTGGGGACTGGGAGGGGAAAGGGGGGACATTACACTGGGGACTGGGAGGGGAAAGGGGGGACATTACACTGGGGACCGGGAGGGGAAAGGGAGAACATTTCACTGGGGACCGGGAGGGGAAAGGGAGAACATTACACTGGGGACGAGGAGGGGAAAGGCGACATTACACTGGGGAAAGGGGGGTACATTACACTGCAGACTGAGAGGGGAAAGGGGAGGCATTACACTGAAGACTGGGAGGGGAAAGGGGTGGCATTACACTGGGGACGGGGAGGTGAAAGGGGGACATTACACTGGGGAATGGGAGGCAAACGGGGGGCATTACACTGGGGACTGGGAGGGGAATGGGGAATATTATACTGGGGACTGGGAGGGGAAAGGGGGACATAACACTGGGGACTGGGAGGGGAAAGGAGGGCAAATTATACTGAGAGAAAGGGGACATTACACTGGGGTCTGGGGGAAAGGGGGGACAACACTGGGGACTGGGAGGGCAGATTACATTGGGGTCTGGGGAAAGGGGGACATTACTCGGGACGGGAAAGGGGGGGACATTACACTGGGGACTGGGAGGGGAAAGGAGGGGACATTACACTTGGGATTGGAAGGGGAAAGGAGGGAACATTACTTTGGGGACTCGGGGGGTGGAAGGGGGACTACACAGGCCTGGGGGAAAGGGGGACATTGCTCTGGGGACTGGGGGAAATGGTGGGACATTACACTGGGGACTGGGAGGGGAAAGGGGGGACATTACACTGGGGACTGGGAGGGGAAAGGGGGGACATTACACTGGGGACCGGGAGGGGAAAGGGAGAACATTTCACTGGGGACCGGGAGGGGAAAGGGAGAACATTACACTGGGGACGAGGAGGGGAAAGGCGACATTACACTGGGGAAAGGGGGGTACATTACACTGCAGACTGAGAGGGGAAAGGGGAGGCATTACACTGAAGACTGGGAGGAGAAAGGGGTGGCATTACACTGGGGACGGGGAGGTGAAAGGGGGACATTACACTGGGGATTGGGGGGAAATGGGGGACATTACACTGGAGATTGAGGGTGTAAATAGGGGACATTACACTGGGGAAAGGGGGAAAGGGACATTACACTGGGTCTGGGGGGAAAGGGACATTACACTGGGTCTGGGGCAAAGGGGGACATTGTGGACTGGGGAAAGGGTGGGACATTACACTGGGGACTGGGAGGGGAATGGGGGAAATATTATACTGGGGACTGGGAGGGGAAAGGGGGACATGAGACTGGGGATGGGAGGGGAAAGGAGGGCAGATTATACTGGGGGAAAGGGGATATTACACTGGGGTCTGAGGGAAAGGGGGGCATTACACTGGGAAAGGGGGGCATTACACTGGGAAAGGGGGACATTACTCGGGACGGGAAAGGGGGAACATTACACTGGGGACTGGGAGGGGAAAGGGGGGACATTACACTGGGGACTGGAAGTGGAAATGAGGGGACATTACACTGGGGACTGGAAGAGGAAAGGAGGGGACATTACTTTGGGGACTCGGGGGGGGGGGTGGAAGGGGGACTACACGGGTCTGGGGGAAAGGGGGACATTGCTCTGGGGATTGGGGGAAATGGTGGGACATTACACTGGGGACTGGGAGGGGAAAGGGGGGACATTACACTGGGGACCGGGAGGGGAAAGGGAGAACATTACACTGGGGACTGGGAGGGGAAAGGGAGAACATTACACTGGGGACGAGGAGGGGAAAGGCAACATTACACTGGGGAAAGTGGGGTACATTACACTGAAGACTGGGATGGGAAAGGGGTGGCATTACACTGAAGACTAGGAGGGGAAAGGGGTGGCATTACACTGGGGATGGAGAAAATGGGTGACATTACACTGGGGACTGGGAGGGGAAAGGAGGGGACATTACACTGGGGACTGGAAGGGGAAAGGAGGGGACATTACTTTGGGGACTCGGGGGGTGGAAGGGGGACTATACAGGCCTGGGGGAAAGGGGGACATTGCTCTATGGACTGGGAGGGGGAAAGGAGGGGACATTACACTGGGGACTGGGAGGGGGAAAGGAAGGGACATTACACTGGGGACTGGGAGGGGGAAAGGAGGGGACATTACACTGGGGACTGGGAGCGGAAAGGGGGGACATTACACTGGGGACTGGGAGGGGAAAGGGGGGACATTACACTGGGGACTGGAAGGGGAAAGGAGGGGACATTACTTTGGGGACTCGGGGGGTGGAAGGGGGACTATACAGGCCTGGGGGAAAGGGGGACATTGCTCTATGGACTGGGAGGGGGAAAGGAGGGGACATTACACTGGGGACTGGGAGGGGGAAAGGAAGGGACATTACACTGGGGACTGGGAGGGGGAAAGGAGGGGACATTACACTGGGGACTGGGAGCGGAAAGGGGGGACATTACACTGGGGACTGGGAGGGGAAAGGGAGAACATTACACTGGGGACGAGGAGGGGAAAGGCGACATTACACTGGGGAAAGTGGGGTACATTACACTGAAGACGGATGGGAAAGGGGTGGCATTACACTGGGGACGGAGAAAATGGGTGACATTACACTGGGGACTGGGAGGGGAAAGGAGGGGACATTACACTGGGGACTGGAAGGGGAAAGGAGGGGACATTACACTGGACTGGGGAAGGGGGGTCATTACACTGGGGACTGGGCAGGCAAAGGGGTGGCATTACACTGGGGACTGGGGGAAAATGGGTGACATTGCATTGGGGACTGGGAGGGGAAAGGAGAGGACATTATATGGGACTGGGAGGGGAAAGGGGTGGCATTACACTGGGGACGGGGGAAAATGGGTGACATTACACTGAGGACAGGGGATATTACACTGTGGACTGGGGGAAGGGGGGTCATTACATTAGGGACTGGGGGTGGGGGGAGGGGAGATTACAGAGAGGGGAAAGGTGGGACATTACACTGGGGAATAGGAGTGGAAAGTGGGGGACATTACACTGGGGACTGGGGGAAGGGGGGTCATTACACTGGGAACTGGTAGGGGAAAGGGGGGAGACATTACACTGGAGACGGAGAGGAAAGGGTGGGGATATTACACTGGGGTCTGGGAGGGGAATTGACGGCACATTATGCTGGGGAAAAGGAGGGTCATTACACTGGGGACTGGAAGTGGTTGGACATTGCACTGTGAACTGGTAGGGGGAACGGGGGTGGGGGGGGACATTACGCTGGGGACTGGGAGGGGAAATGGCGGGCCACCTTGGTGGGGGTCTGTCCACCTTGGTGGTGGACAGGGGGGAGGTGGTCACCTTGGCGAAGGGGGGTGGGTTGTCTTGCTTTGGTTGGGGCCTTGTTTGTGGGGGGATTCCGTCTTGTTTGGGGGGCCGTATTTGCGGGTGAGAGGATTGCTTTTGTGGGCGACGTACCTTGTTATTTACCTTTGGAATAAAACAGTACAGACCATTCAGCCCTCGATAATGTGCCAACCTATTTATTCCTCTTAAAAGAAGTACTAGATCCTCCCTACCCCATCACCCTCTATTTTCCTTTCATCATTTGTCTGTCTAAGAGTCTCTTAAATGCCCCCCAGTGTTTCAGCCTCCACCACCATTGCAAGGCATTGTGGACAACCACATTCTGTAAAAATAAAATTTACCCCTGATGTCTCCCGTAAACTTCCCACCCTTAACTTTGTACATATGTCCTCTTGTGTTTCCTGATCCTGCCTTGGGGAAACGGGCACTGACTGTCCACCCTATTTGTGCCTCCATCAAGTTTCCTCTCATCCTTCAATGCTACAAAGAGAAAAGTCCCCGATCTGCTAACCTTGCCTCATCAGAGTTGTTTGACAATCCAGGCAACATTCTGGTAAATCTCCTCTGCACTCTCTCCATGGCTTCCACATTCTTCCTATAATGAGGTGATCAGAACCGAACACAATAGTCTAAATGTGGTCTCACCAGAGATTTGTAGAGTTGCAACATGACCTCTCTATTCCTGAACTCAATCCCCCTATTAATGAAGCCCAGCATCCAATTGGCCTTCTTCACTATCCTATCAACCTGTGTGGTGACCTTGAGGGATGTATGGATTTGAACCCCAAGGCCTTCTGTTCATCCACACTTTTAAGTAACCGACCATTAACCCTGTACTCAGCTTTTGGTTGGGTCTTCCAAAATGCGTCACTTCACACTTATCTGGATTGCAATCCATCTTCCATTTTTTTGCCCAACTCTGCATCCTGTCTATATCCTCTTGTAACGTTCCACAACCTTCAGGTCCATCTACAATTACTCTTAACTTTCGTGTCATCCTAACTTACTGGCCTATCCGTCTGCTTCTTCATCCAGGTCATTTATAAAACTCAGAAATCACAAGATAAAATTTTTAATCATTGCATCCACTATAATTTCCTCCAAATTTTTAAGATTGTTAAAAGTCATATCAGATCCTAATTTCTCCCTTAGATAAGATATTAATTCAAAATAAGAAAATAATGTATTATGAGGAATACCATATTCAATTCTTAATTGATCAAAGGACATCAATCTACCATTATCATAACAATATCCCAATTTAGAAATTCCTTTGTTATTCCAAGTATTAAAAAAAAGGATTATTTTTTTGAAAAGATTTAAGAGAGGATTCATTAATGGATTTTTTAAGGAGAGGGAATACCCATCAATTTCTGATTTAACTTTATTCCCAATGGTAAGTAGGTGTTTTAATATTGGGGCATCTTTATCCATTGTTACTGATTTTAGTTCCCCACTCCGAAGAGACCAAGTCCTCAACCAAATTCCCCCAATAGTCTGAGTCCTGACTCACTGTCCAATTCCCCACACCCCAATAGACTTCGTTCCCTGACTCACAGACCAATTCCGAATATCCACCATAGACTGAGTTCTACTAGACTCGCTGCCCTATCCTTCTCACTGATAAAAGGAGTCATCCTGCATGCTGCCCAATTCCCAAACAGACTTTCAGTTCAGTTGACTGAGTATCTCAAACTCACTGACCCATTAAAATACACTAACCTCGTGTAACCCATATTCCTTCCCGCAGGTCCTTTTGTGGATCCCGTCAGGGCATTCCAGTCAACCTTGGGTGAGGGACTTCCATCAGGGGATCGACAGTGAGAGATCAAGGTAAATTTACACTGGATCCCTATCTCCCTCTGTTTCTCCTTCACTGGCCCATCCACTTCTTCAGTCTGACTTAATCTGTGATTCCTGTCTTGGGATCCTGCCGACTACACCAAATGTTGAAGGTGGACCTAAAGTTGCTCAAAAACAAATAAGAATACAGCTGCATAAACAAACTTTGAAAAATTTTACAAAGTGTGAGAAGTCTGTTACAGCAAGAAAATGGCCGCAAGCTGCTAACTTGCATAAAGGAGCTACTCGTGGCTTTAAAAAAAACACAGAATTTTTAGTTTCTTATCTTTACTTTCTGGAACCACCAAAGAGATTGATCCCTGCATGTACACATTCCTTAAAATTCTCTCGTGATTCATCAGTCTAACATAACCCCAGCAAATGAGGAGATCCATATTAACTCCTTAAATCCTCTTTGGCCACAGGGGAGGTGCCAGAGGATTTGAGAACGGGAAATGTAGTCTCCTTGTTTAAAAAAGGTAATAGGGAAAATCCTGGGAATTATAGACCAGTGAATCTTATGTCAGTGGTGTGCAAACTAATGGAAAGGGTTCTTAAGGAGAGGATCTATGAGCATTTGGAGAAGTACAGTCAACTCAAGAATAGTCAGCATGGCTTTGTGAAGGGTAGGTCGTGCCTCACGAGTCTAATTGACTATGTGTTTAATTATTTATTGATTTTTGAAGGAGGTTGGGGAAGGGGAGAGGGATGAAATGGGGGAAAAGAAGAAATGTCACTATGTATAGATGATCATTTGTGGATGTTATTGATATGACTCAGTGCAAGAAATTAAAAAAAAGAATTTCAGTTAGTTGTTGAACACAAGTGATCATCTTCTTACTAAGGGCATGTAGGTCAAAACACACTTGAACATTTTTATCTGCTGCCCAGGGTTTTCCAAAACAACCTCTCCTGGGCTTGGTCTTGTGCTAGTGTGTGGCGTGATCCTTGTTTCAAAGAGGGGCAGAGGATGTACCTTACCCCGATTAGACCTGTTTCCTCTGATCGCTTGGCCAGCTTATTTTTCAAGGTGCCACTTACTCTTTCCACAATTCCAGCTGCCTGCGGGTGCTGGGCGCAGTGAAACTGTTGTTTTATTCTTCATTGACCGTAGCAGGAAAATGCGGTCCATTATCTGCGCTAATATGGTCAGGAGTAGAATTCCTCCCGCTGTTTCTGCTGTTGAGTTTGACGTTGGGATTGCTTCCCCCCATCAACTAAAAATGTCAATAAAAATAAGACAGGACTTCTAGCTGTGTACTCTAGGTAATTTCATAAAATCGATCTGTAAACCAAAGGGTCCCATAGGCATTCGTGCCCCTCCCAGAGGGCACTTGGTTGCTTTGCCAGGATTATTTTTCTGACAGATAACACATGCCTGTGTTATCCTCTGTGCCTCTTTTCTTAGGTTAGGATTCTGCCATGTTTGAAATACCATTTGTACCATTTCCTCCCTACCTAAATGTGTCATTGCACAGGTAAAAAGGCATCAGGTCCACAAACCTGTCCAGCAGGGGTGGTCCATAACCAAGTCTCGGGATGTTAGGTGCACCCCTGCTGTTTCCATTTTTTAATCTGTTTTGCTGTAACTTTTGTCCACGCCCATGTCTGGGTAAGTCTGGTCTAGTCAGTATTTATCTATTTTCGTCTGAATAGACAATAAGGGCACCATCGATGACAGCTGAATGAGCATTGGCAGCGTTATCCTGCCATATTGGATCCTATAACTTGGTGTGCGCTTCACACATTTTGACGGCCAAATGAGTGGCTGGGAATAGTCATCATTTCACATGTTACAATGGCCAAATGAGGGGCTGGGACTAGGCATCTCTTCACATGTTACAATGGTCAAATGAGGGGCTGGGGACAGACATCTCTTCACACGTTACAACAGCCAAATGAGGGGCTGAGATGGGTATCTCTTCACACATTACAATGGTCAAATGAGGGGCTGGAAACAGGCATCTCTTCACACGTTACAATGTCCAAATGAGGGGCTAGGGATGGGCATCTAACATATTTGATACATACAAGGCATTCTTTATATGGGAGCCTGATAAGGTAAGGAGCCCCCAGTGTTGCCACAGAGCACCAAAACATGGGCTTCCCACAAAAGCATAACCTGAATTGGTGTAAATGTTAAGGGAAAGGACTCTTCCTTTGACGCATGCACAAGTCAAAGTGAATAGTTCAGCACGCTGAGTAGATAAGGGTTGGTGGAAGGCAGCAGCTTCGATTTCAGTGTCTCTGGCCCTTACCATTGCATATCCGGATTGCTGTTGACCCTTCTCATCTACAAACCATGTTGTCACTCTGTTGATCAGGCCATCTGTTAGATCATGGCAGGCCGAGGTCAGAAGGTGGTTTCTTTGCAAGCAGTCATGATCTGGTTGTTCCTCAGGGTTGGGGATAGGTGCCGAGTTAATAGTGGCACTGTAGCTAGCTGCTTCAAGTTATGGCTCTGCAGAGCCTATAGCACAGAAGAGGTTATAGCTGCATGCAGGTTAGCTCATAATAAACATGCTGTTCCTAGAAAGAACGACACGAACCCCAGTTAAGTGTAGTTAACACAAGCCCTGCTTTTATTCTCAAGCTGAGGGGCGTGGTCAAAACCCTCTCAGCACTGATTGGTGTGTTTGTGATCTGCTTTCCCTGATAGGCCAGTTATGCTCTTTTGGTTGTGGCCAATTGGAGGGCAGCGCTGCGGGCCTCATGCAGCCTGCTGGATCATCGCATTTGTCCTTCATTTTTGTGAGGCCCTGTGGGGGAGCTGCAAAGGGCCACCACACAACCCACCCTTCCCCTCCCCAGAGCTGGCGATCGGAATGTTGTTATCCTTGGAAGGCCAGCTCTTTTGCAACGGGTGGGGGGGAGGGTGGTTGATCGGCTGTGGTAAAGATCTCCTCTTGGCTTCCTATGTCAGTTACAC
Organism: Narcine bancroftii; assembly: GCF_036971445.1. Lineage (NCBI taxonomy): Eukaryota > Metazoa > Chordata > Chondrichthyes > Torpediniformes > Narcinidae > Narcine > Narcine bancroftii. Next base: position 315,920,223 of record NC_091469.1, on the reverse strand, counting down.
AGGTTGAACCATTGTGCCCCTCATAGGGTCTCTGCAATGGGGGTCTGTGCACTCCGCATTTTACAAAAACAGTGAAGTTCTGAAAATCTTGTGACAAACGTGTGCGGTTGGCCATGGGCTTTGGGTGGTAAAGGGGCCAGTGTTCCCAACTGCTAGCGCTTCTCTGGGGGACGGGGGGGGGGGGGGACGGTGGGGGTTCTTCAGTTCCCCCTGTTAGTGGCCAGGAATTCACCTGGAATGACCCATATACCATTTTGGCGGATGAGACTTCCAAATCCTCTTTTGGCACGGTTCAGATACCCAAGAGGATCCAGGGTAATTGATCAGCCCATTTGGGCCCAGTGAGTCGGGCCATCAGGGCTGCTTTTAGATGCCTATGAAATCTCTCCACTAGGCCGTTAGTCTGGGGCTGGTAGACTGTAGTGTGGCGCCGCCATGCCCCGAGTGCTGTTACTAAGGCTGCCAAAAGACTGGAGGTGAACTGAGCTCCCCGGTCTGAGGTAACGTGCTCAGGGACCCCGAAACATGCCACCCAAGTGTTGGCACATGTTTCAGTGGATATTTCAGGTAGGAGAATGGCTTCCAGCCATCTGGTAGATCTGTCTACCATAGTGAGTAGGTAATGAGTGCCTCGAGAGACTGGTAAGGGGACAACTATATCAATGTGAACATGGCTAAATCTGTTTGGAGTGGGGCTTTAATGTTTGTCTGGACTTTCGAAGTTTGGCAACGTGTGCATGTTCTGGCCCAGTTGGTGACCTGTTTACGAAGGCTGTGCCAGACGTAACGGTTGGCCACCATCTTGACTGTTGTCTTGATGGCAGGATGGGCTAAATTGTGTACAGATTTGAATATCTACCTCTTCCATGTGGTGGGGATAATGGGATGGGGCTTACCAGTCGAGGTGTTGCAGTAAAGTTGTATGTCCTGTACCGAAGGGAACTTCCTCGATGTGGAGGCCAGTTATAGCGTTCTGTAGACTGCAATGTTGGGATCGGAGTATTGTGCCTCAGCCAGGGCCTTGTAATCGATGCCTGGAGTGTATGGACAGCAAACACGTTTGGGCATGACAGCACATCTGCCATGACATTCACCTTGCCAGCAATATGTCTGTGGTAAATTCTCAGAAATAAGAAAGGTGATGCTATGGACTGGCCGACCAAGGATCCGAGAACTCTTTGAAAACATAAGTGAGTGGTTTGTGGTCAGTAAAAACTTTGAAACTCCTTCCTTCCAGGAAGTAACAAAAATGTCTTATGGCCAGATACAGTGCCAGCAGTTCCCTGTCGAATTGTATTTTAGGTGGTCGCAGGTGTTTACTGAAGAAAGCTAGAGGTCTCCAGTGTCCATCAATTAATTGTTCCAATACTCCTCCAACTGCCGTATTGGAGGCATCAACTGTGAGGGCTGTGGGTGCCTCTGATTGTGGTTGCGCCAGGAGAGTGGCATCTGCTAAAGTATCCTTAGCCTTTTGCAAGGCCTCTGAGGCTTCTGCATTCCATTTGAAATCTTTTTGGGTGCCTGACATTAGAGAGAAAAGGGGATACATGATGTGGGCTGCTGCCGGTATGAATCTATGATAAAGATTAATCATCCCTGTGACTTTCTGAAGGCCTTTAACTTTAGTAGGCTGGGTAGGATTTAATAGCCTCTACCTTTTTGGGTAGTGGCCCACCACTGTGTATGTCAATGCGGTGGCCCAGGAAGTTGATTACCTCTTTTCCAAACTTGCATTTAGCTGGATTGATAGTCCATATTCACTCAGTCTATTGCACAGTAGTCTTAAATGAGTGAAATGCTCAGCCCGGCCATGGCTGGCAATTCGATATCGTCTAAGTAGATGAAAATAAAGTCGAGGTCCCTGCCCACAGCATCCATTACTCATTGGAATGTTTGGGCTGCATTTTTCAGTCCAAAAGGCATCCTTAAAAACTCAAATAAGCTGAATGAGGTGATAATGGCTCTTTTTGCAATGTCTTCTAGGTGGACCAGGATTTGGTGGTAGCCTCGGATTAAATCAATCTTGGAAAAGATCCGTGCCCCTTGTAGATGTGCGGTGAAGTCCTGAATGTGGGGTATCAGGTAGCGGTCAGGTGTTGTAGTCTCGTTGAGGCGTCTGTAGTCCCCACATGGTCTCCACCCTCCTGTGGCTTTAGGGACCATGTGGAGTGGGGAGGCCCAGGGTCTATCTGAGCTCCTCCATTTTATGGAACTCCTTCTTTGCGAAGCTGAGCTTTTCTGGTGGAATGTAGCGCGCTCTGAAATGAAGAATTGGATCTGTAGTAAGAATATGGTGTCTTACTCCATGCTTGGCCTTGGATGACGTAAATAATGGCGGGACATTCGGATAAGATTTGCACAAACTCATTGTCAGCCGGCATCACTGAATGCAAGTTGTAGATGGCGGGCTCTTTCTCCCTTATTTCGAAGGTCTAGAATGTTGTGGCGTGCACTAATCTGCGGCCTTTAATGTCCATTAGAAGTGAATTGGCTCGTAGGAAATCTGCACCCAGGAGTGGCTGTCGAACAGCTAAGGTGAAGGTCAATTTAAAATGGCTGTTCCCAAAGCAGAGAGGGATGGTGTGAGTGCCATAAGTTGGTATGCCCGAATTGTTAGCAGCCTTTAATTGTTGGACTGTTTTGCCATTGTGGACGACATTTTTGGTCAGGGGGAGCATGCTTATCTCTGCCCTGTCTCCATTAAAAAAATGGCAGCTGGATAGGGAGTCTTGGACATGGAGGCTGTTAACGATGGCCGGCTTTGGCATTTCCCGGGAATGTGCAGGGGGAGAGACATCATCAGGCCTCTGCCCCCCACCATTGATGATAACGACAGTATCGCTCACCAGGGTTGTCTGTTGTCCATGTGGCTGGTCAGCGGTTGGGCTTTGCTGCTGTAGCTTGCCCACATGCTCCAGTGCTGGGGTGGTGTTGTGTCTGATGGGTGTGGACGTCTCATGAAGTGTGAAAGAGGTTTCCCTCTCGGTCATCAGGGAGTCCGTCTACTCTGTTACCTTTCGTGGATCGCTGAAGTTTCCTTCCTGGATCATCATCCGGACGTATTGTGGCAGCCTTTCCAAGAATAGTTCCTTTAAGAGTGACCAGGGGGCGTGGCTATCACATCGGGCGAGCATGCCGCCCATTAGGTTGGATGTGGCCCCATTCCCCAACCCATCCGTATGCAGTAGACGGGCTGTGCATTTGCACTCAGGCAGCCCGAAAGTGCGGGTCAATAGCTCTCGGATGGCTTTGTACTTGCCCTCCCAAGGCAGCTTTTTCAAGAAATCTGTGATCTTGGTGGCTGTGGCTTTTTCGAGGGCACCCACCATGTGGTAGTAACGGATGTTGTCAGAGGTGACTTTCCTCAGGGTGAACTGTGCCTCAATTTGTTGGAACTGTGGCGGCGCGCTCTCTCAAGGCGAACTGGCCCCTCGTGTAATGCCAGGTGGTGGGGCGGCCATGGGAAGATGGCGCCGTCAGGGGTTCTTCCTGATTCAAACCTCCCTCTCAGCGTGCGCCTTTGGCAGCGATTATGATGTCACCATACACATGGTGACTTTGCCCATGCTGCCCTTAAAGGGGCGCACGCTAGATTCAAATAAACAGTCGTTAACAACAATGTGGTAGCTGTACTTTCTTCAACTGTGCAGAGCGCCACAGTGGTGACCTCAACAAGCCCAGACGCCTTTCTGTACTCAAAAGTATGGATTCGGCTACCCCCATTTTGGACCCATTGCCCGCAGACATGGTTTGGGCAGGCAGAAGCACAATTCCACCTAAGAAACATCTCAGCAGACGCCACGATGTTCTACCATGTCATGAGCGCGTTGGATCAAAACACAGCAGCCAGGGTTGACGACCTCATCCATCATCCTCCAGCTGAGGGTAAATATGCCACCCTCAAGAACTTACTCCTGGGACATTTGGTCTCACCCCCCCCAACAGCGGGCTTCCAGGCTCTTACACCTGGACGAGCTTGGGGACCTCAGCCCGTCGGCGTTAATGGATGAAATACTGGCCCTGGCGGAGGATCATAAGCCTTGCTTCCTCTTCCGCCAGATTTTCCTCGAGCAAATGCCAGAAGAGATACAGTTGCTCCTGACAGATGAGGATTTCCTGGACCCATGCGAGGTCGCAGCCCGAGCGGATACCCTCTGGCGCACAAAGAGGGAGATCGAGGCCGGAACTAGTCGACTGCAAGCCGCCCCCAAGCACAAGCCAGAAGAGAGCCATCTGACCTGCTGGGGAACACAAACCTGTAAGCCGCCAATCTTGCAGCTTCCAGGGAAACGACCAGGCCAGCCGCTGTTGATGGCTGCCACGGCTGGCCACACGAACATCCTCCTTCATGTCACCAACAAGTCCACCGGCCAGTGTTTCCTGGTGGAGACAGGGACCGAGCTGAGCATCCTACATCAAGACCTTCGGTACCTGCAGGGTGCAGATCCAGATCGGCAAAGAAAGCAGCTGCGCCCACTGGAACTCAAGTACAGCGCGTTCGATCGGAAACCCCTGGCATTGTACTTGGCCATCCGCCATTTCCGCTATTTCCTGGAGGGCAGAGCCTTCACGATCTTCACGGACCACAAGCCCATCACCCAGGCACTCGCCATGACCAAGGACCCCTGGTTAGCCAGACAACAGTGCCACCTCTCGTACGTGTTGGAATTCACTACTGACATCCAGCACAGGGCAGGCAAGAACAACGTGGTAGCGGATGCACTCTCTCGCCCATCCATCGATACTCTAGCCCTCAGCCTGAATCTATACACAGGTTCAGCAGCACGACGTGGAGATGTAAGCCCTATGGACCTCCATCTTGGGCCTCGACCTCAAAGACATCCAGTTGCCCAACAGCCCGGACACGCTGCTCTGCAACCTATCCACAGGCCGACTGCGCCCGGCAGTCCCACCGCAGTGGAGGGCAAGAGTTTTCAGATTAGTCCACAACCTTGTTCATCCTTTGGTGAAGACGTCCATACAGATGGTGGCAGAGCGATTCATGTGGCACAGACTTAAGAAAGAGGTGGCGGAGCTGGCTAGGAACTGCACCAAGTGCCAGACCTCCAAGATCCACAGGCACACGCAGGCCCCAATCCAACCTTTTGACTTGTCAGCATGGAGGTTCCAGCACATCCACATTGATGTCGTTGGCCCCTTGCCAGTGTCCAGAGAGGCGCGCTACCTACTTACGCCATCCTGATCAGAGAGGCTTCGACGGAGACGTGCACTAGGACCCTTGCTGCCAGTGCGTCGCCTGGTTCGGCGTGTTGGCGCATATCACCAGTGACAGGGATGCCCAGTTTACCTCTGCTCTATGGGCCCAGCTGGCGAGACTCTTGGGGGTTAAACTCCACCACACCACTGCCTATCACCTACAATCCAATAGTTTGGTGGAGAGGTTTCACCGGCACATAAAGTCCGCTCTCATGACCCGTCTCACTGGCCCGGATTGGACAAACAAACTGCTCTGGGTCCTCCTCAGGATCAGGACGGCACCCAAGGAAGACCTGCAAGCTTCGTTGGCAGAATTGGTATACGGCACGCCACTCTCCCTGCCTGGCGAGTTCTTCGGCCCAGAAGTGGGTATAGCACCTGAGGACACGAACCTGCTGGCAGATCTCCACAGGAAACTGGCCTCCCTGGCTCCCACACCCCTATCACGCCAAGGCATCCTGCCATCCCACTGCCCCAAGGAACTGGACGGAACAGTTTGTGTTTGTTCGGAGAGGACCACTACAGCGCCCATACGAATGTCCGTATAAGGTCCTCCAGCGATCGGGCAGAACTTTCACTTTAGACGTGGGGGTGGGGAAGGCGGAACTTATTACAATGGACCGTTTGAAGGTGGACCACTTGGACTTGTTGCAGCCAGCGCAGAAGGCCGTGTCCAAGCGGCGGGGTGTAGCCGGTTCTGGGGGGGTGGTTGTGCAGTGGCGAACTCTCTCGTGGCGAACCAGCCCTGCGTGCAACACCACATGGCAGGGCACCCATTGGAGGATGGTGACATCAGGGGTTCTTCCTGATTCAAATCTCCATCTCAGCGCGTGCCTTGGGCAGCGATTATGACGTCACCACACACATGGTGACTGAGCCCGTGTTGCCCTTAAAGGGTCGTGCGCTAAATTCAAATAAACAGTCGTTAACGACCCTCAACGTGGTGGCTGTACTTTCTTCAACTGTACAGACCACCACTGAACCATACTTTGGGGTTCACTGCCCAGAAGTTCAGCAGCTTCAATGAAACGAAGTTAATTGTAGGGTCTGTCTCCATTGCTGGGTCCAGAATGCCGTCTGGACCGTCAGGGTCACCACTGTAGCTAGCTGCTACAAGCTATGGCTCCGCAGAGCCTCTAGCACAGAAGAGGTTATAGCTGTATGCAGGTTAGCTCAGAAAGAACACGCTGTTCCTAGAAAGAACGACACGAATCCCAGTTGAATGTAGTTAACGCAAAGCTTTATTGGACTTACAGCCCTGCTTTTATTCTCAAGCTGAGGGGCCTGGTCAAAACTCCTTCAACACTGATTGGTGTGATTGTGATCCGCATTCCCTGATAGGCCAGTTAAGCTCTTTTGGTGGTGGCCAATTGGAGGGCAGCGCTGCGGGCCTCGTGCAGCCTGCTGGATCGTCGCGTTCGTCCTTCATTTTTGTGAGGCTCCATGGGGGAGCTGCGAAGGGCCGCCACAGCACAATGATAAACAGGCCTTGGGGTTGTGCACCGTACGTGGTCTGGGTGGCGCGGATATCATGTACAAACCCAACCAGATCTCCATTCCTGTCTGCAGCATGATGTGCCATTAGCAATATTTTCTGGGGGTTCCACAGTGTATAAATCTGGACCGTAGGTTACCGGCCTGAGGATGAGGGAGAACTCAAAGGGGAAACATGCCACCAACATCTTCTGTAATGGCTTTTGAGGCCTTTTTCTAGGATACGCCTTTATTCGTTCTGCTACTGAGGTTGGGCCAGGTGGTGCAGTTGTCTGTTACTGAGAGGCGGTAGCAGGGGAGGCTCATCCAACTGCCTGCAGCAGTGGTGCCTGGGCTTGTGGCACTGCCTGAGAAAGGGGCTCATAGAGGGGTGGTTGTGCCCATAAAAAGGAATCTTCTGATTCCTCATCCTTGTTACCATGCCAGAGTAGGGTCGCCATGCCAGAAAGTGGGTCCCCAGGGTCATCTGATTGTTTATTGGCTGCTTTGGTGATCATCTGGGGATGGGCCTTACAGTCACTATTTTTGCCCTTTTTGTCCTGCTTATCGTGCTACTCACACTGAGATTTCAAAACCTCCCAGTCCTTTGGTCACCCTCCTTTGTACATATTTCTGTCCCCCTTTTACTTGCACAGTCTCTCCAACTCCTTCCCTTTGTCCTGAGCCACTCATTTAATCCTTGTTCCCTCCATTCTCCCATCCATTTCTTCCACTTCTGTCCTGTGTGCTTTTCCCTAAATAATTGTTCCGCTTTCTCTATCGTCCTCATAGACCATGTACCTCCAACTGGCCATTCCTGGCTGCCTAACTTTTTTGTTAATGCTGCTGACATTGGTCGATATTCCTTTTGATATTTTGGGTGGAAATAACACATTTATTGCACTGGGGTTCCCCCATACCTTTTGTCCAATGCTTGTTCCATAATGTAACAGTTCTAGCCTGAATTGTACTTTATCCTGGCTAACACTGCCGTAGCCCTTGGGTATTAATCTTTATCCTGTTTTCTCTCATTTTGCTGTGTATCCCGGTTACGACTAATCCTTGTCCGGTGCTTGTCTTGTTTTGCTGTTATCCAAATTTACAATTTAACCCAGCATTAAGACTGCACTAACCTGTAAACATCCCGTTCCTTCTTCGGTTCTTTTGGATCTCGGCAGGGAACCTACCTCGGACAAGGGATCACAGTGCTCCTGGAGGCTGATGTAGGAGTCGGATGCAAGGGATTGGAAGGTGCCTTTATTTCTCCCTCTGGCTTCCTGAACTCTGCTGCTTACTTGGTCTGAAGTAACCCAGGTGACCCAGTGAGATCCTGCCAAGTATGAGTCAACTTTAACATTGCTGATGACGCCAATATTAATGTTGACCTGCGTTGCAATAAAACAGCAGCAGAACCAATGAGCGTACAACTAACATTATTGTATCGCACAATTGGGAGCAAGGGGTACAAAGAATGAGTAGACAGTGTCACTCATTCCCTGCACTGAGCCTTACTCAACTCGTACAGCGATTTAGTTCTTTTATTTAGTTCTTTAGATGGGTATTACGTGCAGCTGTAGATGTTTGTTGGAGCTGGTTGTTCTTTATTTGCAGCTGGTTATTCTTGTTTTTGTAACATTTTGACCTTGCAGTTTTATCAACTTTAGATATGCTAATCTTGCTCGGGTCTAGTCAAGCTATCTTTGTCAAGTCGCACCATGATCTTGTGGCTTTCTTTTAGTCATGTTGTGTGACCTAGTATTTGTATAACCTTGTTCATGTATATTTCTTAATCATGGATCTTTATTTGCAAACACCAGCAAATCTCCACGAGCCTATACCCAACAACAGAAACCCCTTCCCTTAATACATTATATTCTTTCACAGTGCCAACATCCAGGTCTGTGTACTCTCCCCGTTCCTTGCCCATCCACACCCCATTATCTGACCCCTGACCTCACTCAGTTCCTGGATGCCTCTGAATTCCTGCCACCAACACTGTCTGTGCAAAGGTACCCCATTTCCCATCCCCCAACATTGCTGCTCAGGGAGCCCTTTGTACAGTGGGGAGTGAGTGATTCAGCGACAGGTCTTTAACCTGACTGTAGGTGGGTCAGGTGGTTCCAATTGGTTGGAAGCTGCAAATCCTTTTAACGTCCCAATGGAAAGGTGACATGGGGATACAGTTTACATGTGAGAGCCATTGAGGCTCTTTGGACAGAAGGGTTTCAGGACTGTTAAGGATTTTGGGTATTAATGCGGTCCTCAATCTCCGAAATAAAAACTACCTTGAGCCTTCTGCTTAAAAATGTGAAATAATTCTTGTGCCCTCCCATAGATTGTCATGGGTTCACTAAAATGTTGCTCCCCATATAACAGTAAATGCTGGGTTCATAATATGTTCCTTGGTTTGTAGCTTCTCCTTTCCCTCAAAATGTATCACCCCTGTTTCTCTGCTAAATTTCACCCTCATGCGTCTACCTGTCCGTGCTGACCCTTCTCACAGATCAGGACACTTCTATGGTTTGTCGTGTAGCTGGCCTTGCCTCCAGGTGTGTCGTCCTGGAACATTGGCTGTAGAGAATGCCTTGCTCCCTCTCACTTCAGCATCTTCTCTTCACAGGGTGAAGAAAGTGGTGTGTTTCCAGACAGGAAGCTTCAGGCAACGCTACATTGTGGTCTGACACCCCGACTGGATACCTCAGGACCATAGTATCAGCCAGATTTAGGGGTGGATCAGGAGCACAGAGATTACTGCTGGGAAAATCTCTACACTCATTGAGTATATGAACTGGACTTCAGCCGATTGGCCAACGTGGAGGATCAGGTGACCAGTGATAAGCCAGATAAAACACTCCAAAGTGAAGCGTACGGTGAGGTGGGGGTTTCTTTGGAGTTGCTGGAAACAGATCACTGCGCTCTTACTGGGGAGAGACTGTTCCTCTGTTCCAAGTGTGGGGAGATTCGCCAGCTCTAAAGCACTGCTGCAGCACCAGTATGTCTCCACTAGTGGAGCCCATTCCTCTGCTCTGACTGTGGGAAGAGCTTTCAAACCTTCAAGGGCTTGGAGGAGCACGGGTGTGTTTCCCCTGGGAAGTGGCTGTTCACCTGGTGCGTGTGTGTTCCTTCTGGGGTGAGTCTGTTCACCTGCTTCGTGTGTGGGAAGTGTTGTGATTCCCCCGAGAAAGTCCGTTCACCTGTCACGTAGGAGTGATGGGTTTCACCCAGTCCTCCAACCTCACGAAGCACCAGAATATTCACTCTGGAGAGAGACCCTTTAAATGCGGTGTGTGTGGGAAGGGGTTCTCTCGCCCCTCCAACCTGAAAGAGCACCAGCGGGTTCACACTGGGGAGAAACCGTACACCTGCTCCCTGTGTGGGAAGGGGTTCTCTCACCCCTCCAGCCTGAAGGTACACCAGCGGGTTCACACTGGGGAGAAACCATTCGACTGCTCCCTGTGCGGGAAGGGGTTCTCTCGCCCCTTCAGCCTGCAGTTACACCAGCGGGTTCATACTGGGGAGAAACCATTTGACTGCTCCCTGTGTGGGAAGGGGTTCTCTAATCTTTCCATGCTGCACGTACACCACCAGGTTCACACCGGGAAGAAACCGTTTACCTGCTCCCTGTGCGGGAAGGGATTCTCTTGCCCCTCCAGACTGAGGATACACCAATGGGTTCACACCGGGGAGAAACCATTCATCTGCTCCCTGTGCGGGAAGGGGTTCTCTTACTCGTCCAGCCTGCAGGCACACCAGCGAGTTCACACCGGGGAGAAGACATTCACCTGCTCTCTGTGCGGGAAGGGGTTCTCTCGGTCCTCAATTCTGCAGGCACACCAGCAGGTTCACAGTGGGGAGAAATCGTTTGATTGCTCCTTGTGTGGGAAGGGGTTCTCTACCTCCTCCAACCTGCAGGTACACCAGCGGGTTCACACCAGGGAGAAGCCGTTCATCTGCTCCCTGTGCGGGAAGGGGTTCTCTTACTCGTCCAGCCTGCAGGTACACCAGCGGGTTCACACTGGAGAGAAACCGTTCACCTGTTCCCTGTGCGGGAAGAGGTTCTCTCACCCCTCTGGCCTGCTGGTACACCGGCGGGTTCACACCGGGGAGAAGCCGTTTACCTGCTCCCTGTGCGGGAAGGGGTTCTCTAACTCCTCCAACCTGCAGGTACACCAGCGGGTTCACACTGGAGAGAAACCGTTCACCTGTTCCCTGTGCGGGAAGAGGTTCTCTCACCCCTCCGGCCTGCTGGTACACCGGCGGGTTCACACCGGGGAGAAGCCGTTTTCCTGCTCCCTGTGCGGGAAGGGATTCTCTAACTTGTACAGCCTGCAGGTACACCAGCGGGTTCACACTGGAGAGAAACCGTTCACCTGTTCCCTGTGCGGGAAGAGGTTCTCTCACCCCTCCGGCCTGCTGGTACACCGGCGGGTTCACACCGGGGAGAAGCCGTTTTCCTGCTCCCTGTGCGGGAAGGGATTCTCTAAGTTGTATAGCCTGCAGGTACACCAGCGGGTTCACACCGGGGAGAAACCGTTTACCTGCTCCCTGTGCGGGAAGGGGTTCTCTAACTCCTCTAACCTGCTGGTTCATCAGCGGGTTCACATTGGGTAGAAACTGTTCACTTGCTCCTTGTGCAGGAAGGTTATCTAACCCCTCCAACCTGCAGAAACACCAGCGGGTTCACATTGAATAGAAACTATTCACATGGTCCCTGTCTGGGAAGGGATTCTCTCAGCTCTCTGGTCTGCAGGCACACCAGCGGGTTCCCACTGGGGAGAAACAGTTTACCTGCTCCCTGTGTGGGATGTGGTTCTCGCATTCCAGCAACCTACAAATACACCAGTGGGGTCATGCTGGGTAGAAACCGTTCAACTGCTCCCTCTGCAGCAAGGTGTTTCATCAGTCCTCCAGCCCTCAGACACACCAGCATGTTCCCACTGGGGAGAAATCATTTACCTGTACCCTGTGCAGGAAGGGATTCTCTTATCCCAGCAACCTACAAGTACACTAGTGGGTTCACACTGGGTAGAAACTATTCATCTGCTCCCTGTGTGGGATCAGATTCACTGAGTCCTCCCACGTGCAGCGGCACCGGATAGTTCACACCAGGGAGAGACGGTTCTCTCCTAGCAAATATGGAATGGGATTCTCGATTCCTCCTCTCCGCAGTCCCACTGTTGAATTTGCCCTGGGAAGAGACAATTCACCTTCCTGTGTGAGGAGGTGTTCACTCAGCTCTCTGGTCAGTGGCTGGGCTTCAGTGTTGAGATCATAAAGCAGAGAGAAGACGTCGGCGTCGTTAACTGTTGGTCGAGACTTCGCTGTGCAAATTCCCTTTGATGTTTGCAGTTGATTGTTTGAAGCTCTGCGCTGCAACCTCAGGATTCTCAGATGATTTCAGCATCTATAAAGTAAAAGTTGGTGGGCATTTTGGGGCTGAGGCTTTTGCCTGGAGTTAAAAAATAAGGCAGACACCTGAATAAATAGGTGAAGGGAATGGGGTAACAGGGGCTTAAGAGTGGACACCGGGGGAGTTCCCTGTTGGCAGCCCATGGGATAACAGCTTCTATTACCTTCCAACCTACACTCCTTTTCCCCAAAGTCACTTTTTCTTTTGTTTTTTTCCTCCCTAAAATTCTTTTGAAATAAGTTCAAAGCGTGGAAAGAAAAGAAGAAATCTCCACCCCTGGGGAATCATTCTTTATTATTCTGCAAGACATTAAAGACCTGAGGAAGGGTGTTAACGAATCTAAAAATTACGGGAAAAATATGAAAGAATCTATTGCTTACATTGCCGATAAACTGGACGAGTTACGGACTGTTAATGATTTTCATGATACCAAAATTAGAATCTGCAAACTAGATTTGCTGCTTCCTTTTTTAATCAGATGGCCATTCCTTCCTGTGTTACAATTGGGTTGTGCAACGTAGAAGAAGAGATGGCAGAAGAATATGTATATAAATGGGACTCTAAACTAATCAGGAAAAAAGCAAATAACCCTCTATTGAGTCATGTATTTTATGTCTGGGACAAGAAGAAACAATTTATGGCACTTGTGACAGAGTGTATATAGATAAGTTTTTGGGAGATAAATTTGGAAGGTTTGTTAGAGTTACACACAAACACTTTAAAACAAATCTTATTTGAAATGCTGGAGCTCTGCTAATGCTAGACATAACGGCCCCACAGCCTTTGCAAGAGCTTTGGAGAGTGCCCCAGAGACTTCACTAATGGATTGTTGTTTACAAAAAGGCAACAGATGAAAGAGCTTGTCAGAGCCGCCTTCTGTCTGGAAGAGAACTTGATGTTCTAAGAGGGTCATGTGGTTTGCAAGCAGAGAAAGAAACAGGCTTTCTCGCTGTGTGTGAGAGAGAGATCACTTCTACAGTTTTACAGCCAGCAACAGCAGCTGGGACTGGAACAGGACAGGTGATTTCTTGGGGGGTTCGGTCTTGTCAAAACCCTTGTGGTTCACTTGGAATAAGTGAAACAAGAAGGAACTCTGTGGTGACCGGAAAGAAAGTGGTTATCATTTGGAGAACCCTGAGGGGGCAAATTTTGTCAGCAAGACACTGAAGTGGCTGATGGAAGTAAATCAGTTGTGGAGGTCCTGGAACAACAAATCTCTCTCTGAAAGCCGACAAGAACCTTCCTGAGCGGTAACCATTTACCTTTCAAGCACCAAAGCCTGGTGAACTTTATAAATGTTCACTTCTGTGCACAATATAAGAATTGCTTGCAACCAGTGACTTTGGAGGAATGAGAAGTGAGATTGGTCTGTGAATCAAATAACTTTTCTGAACTTACACACACATTAGATACACGTGCGCTTAGAATTAGAAGGGGGTTAAGTTAGGTTAGTCAAGTCAATAGTGATAAGTTAAAGTGTGATTCTGTTTTCATGTTTAAAAATAATTAAAAGCAACTTTTGTTTAATTAACTATTTGTCCTGGTGAATTTCTATTGCTGCTGGGTTTATGGGTCCTCTGGGCTCGTAACTAATACACTTATAACACACTTATAGGCGCCTTTATTTCAAAATAATATAATATCCATGACTTTGGGGAATAATATTTTCAGCTGGTTCCAAAATGGTATCCGGTGTATTGAGGCTTGTTACAAATGACAGAGGCAACTCGTATCTTTTGAGAAACTAAAAATCAATACAGTTTGACTAATAGAACATTCTTCTGCTATCTCCAATTCCCGTCTTTTTCAGGGATAAGTTGGGAACCATCATTGCCCCTGTCAATGTGCACAGACATGGAGGTTCTCGTTCGAAAGGGCAATGCAACTACACTCCTTTCTACTCTGTATTTCCTGCTCCAAGCCCAAAGCCCAAAAATTGGGTTACATAGATCCCTGGAGAGAAGGGAATCGGACTTGGGCATTGTAATTGATCAACAATGCAGTTCAAATTTATGCTTAGATAGTGTGACATCTCTTATTAATTCAAGGTATAGAATTATCCATTTCAATTTTTTACATCAACTCCATCTCACACCTCAAAGTTACATCAGAACAAATCGGAAATCACAAATCTGTGTTTTAGGTGTGACATTAGTACTTTTACACATTCTACCTGGTTATGCATGAAATTAAGACCTTTTTGGATAGATTTGAGGGAATATGAACAAATATGATGGGGGTGGACTTCCCTCTTGATCCACAATTGTTCCTTTAGGGGAATTTTTCCGTTATGAATGTTAACGTCCCCAAAAGTAAATACAAATTTATTAAAATTGCTTTGGCAATAGCCAGGAAATGTATGGCAGTAACATGGAAATCCCATTCCTTCTTTCATCTTGATTGTTGGAATATGGAAATATTTCACAATCTTATCTGAATTTTCTAAATGCCCGGATAGTTTGGACCAAATTGGGTAAATATGGGGAATATAGAGATTACAAAAGATGTAGTTTTAGGGCTTTTGAAGAATATAAAGGTGGATAAGTCTCCGGGACCAGACGGGATCTTCCCCAGGACATTGAGAGAAGTGAAGGAGGAAATAGCAGAAGCTCTGTCGGTAATTTTCCAAATGTCATTAGATATGGGGATAGTGCCGGAGGATTGGCGCATTGCGCATGTGGTTCCGTTATTTAAAAAGGGTTCAAGGAGGAAGCCTGGCAACTATCGGCCTGTAAGTTTGACGTCTGTGGTAGGTAAATTAATGGAGAAAATTCTTAGAGATAGTACTTATAAACATCTGGATAGACAGGGTCTGATCAGGAGCAGTCAACATGGATTTGTGGGAGGAAGGTCATGTTTGACCAATCTGATTGAATTTTTTGAAGAGGTGACTAGGAATGTGGATGAGGGTAGCGCAGTGGATGTTGTCTATATGGACTTCAGTAAGGCCTTCGATAAGGTACCACATGGAAGGTTAGTTAAGAAGGTGCAGTCTTTAGGTATAAATTTTGAGATAGTCAAATGGATTGAACATTGGCTGAAAGGGAGAGGCCAGAGAGTGGTAGTGGATAATTGTCTGTCAGGTTGGAGGCCGGTGACCAGTGGTGTGCCTCAAGGATCTGTATTGGGCCCATTGTTGTTCGTTATATACATTAATGATCTAGATGATGGGGTGGTAAATTGGATTAGTAAATATGCAGACGATACTAAGATAGGTGGAATAGTGGATAATGAAGAAGGTTTTCAAGGATTGCAGAGGGATTTGGGCTGCTTAGAAAAGTGGGCTGAAAAATGGCAGATGGAATTTAATGCTGATAAGTGTGAGGTGCTTCATTTTGGTAAGAAGAATCAGAATAGGACATACGTGGTAAATGGGAGAGTATTGATGAATACAGAAGAGCAGAAAGATTTAGGAGTAACGGTACATCGTTCCCTGAAGGTAGAAACTCACGTGAATAGGGTGGTGAAGAAGGCTTTTAGTATGCTGGCCTTTATCAATCATTGCATGGAATATAGGAGTTGGGAGGTGATGTTGAGACTGTATAAGACGTTGGTGCGGCCTAATTTGGAGTTCTGAGTGCAGTTCTGGTCGCCTAATTATAGGAAGGATATAAACAGAGTGGAGAGAGTGCAGAGAAGGTTTACCAGAATGTTACCTGGGTTTAAGCATCTAGAGTATAGGGAGAGATTGGACAGATTAGGTTTTTATTCTTTGGAGCGTAGAAGGTTGAGAGGGGATTTGATAGAAGTATTTAAGATTATGAAAGGGATAGACAGAGTGGATATGGATAGACTTTTCCGTTAAGAGGAGGAAAGATTAAAACAAGAGGACATGAGTTAAGGGGCAGAGGTTTAGAGGTAACATGAGGGGGAACTTCTTTACTCAGAGAGTGGTAGACGTGTGGAATGAGCTTCCGGGAGAAATAGTGGCGGCGGAGTCAATTGTATTATTTAAGAAAAGGTTGGACAGGTATATGGATGAGAAGAAGATGGAGGGTTATGGGCATTGTGCAGGGAAGTGGGACTAGAGAGGGGTGTTTGGTTCGGTGCGGACTAGAAGGGCCTAATGGCCTGTTTCCGTGCTGTAAATTGTTATGTTTGTTATGTTTTTGTTATTCTTTCTATTTTGTACATAGCCTGTCCTGCTCATTATGTGGGACATGGGTGTTGCAAATAATCAAAGTGAAGCAAAGGCACTGGACATTGAACATTCACGCACTAATGATAGAAGTGGCTACAATTGACAAGGCAACACCCAATGGTTCTCAACCTTTTTCTTTTCACTCACATCCCACTTTAAGTAATCCCTATGCCATCGATGCTCCGTGATTAGTCAGGGATTGATTAAGGTGGTATGTCAGTGGAAAGAAAAAGTTTGAAAACCGCTGTTTTAATCGTCCCTCATTGACTCATTATGTGCTCGGTTTCAGAACTCCAAAAGAAAGGGGCCAATGACAATTTTTCGTTTTTTTAAATTAAACTTTATTTACTTGAAGAATCATTAATAGTAATACAAAATATATTGGATAAAGAAAAATTTATATGAATATATATTAATTTAAAAAAAAACAAGAGAAAAAAAAATCAAATCCCCACCCCCCTCCCACCCCATCAGCCAGCTCTTTTAAGGAGAGCTAAAAATATATAAACAGAAACTAAAAGTATATAATAAATCAAAATGTATCTAAATGCATATATTACAAATATCGCAACCACTTATTAACAAAAAAAGAATAATTGTCATGCAGATTATATGCAATTTTTTCCATAACAATACAAGCTTTTGGGGGGGGGGGGATGGCATAGAAGAAAGATGTGTACTCCACCTTTCCCCAACTGGATCATTAAATACCCAGTTTTTAAAAAGCATAAAAGTGGTTAAAAATAAGATTTACAGTTATTTAAATAACAGTGCTTTATGATGGCATCCAATGTGAAAAAAGTTAAACCTCAGCTTCAGAAAAATCTATCTTATTAAAGCACGGAAGAATTGAGTCCTACCTGCGTAGCTGAATCCATGGAGTCATTGCTGGGAGTCTCCAAGCCTCAGAAGGCTCCAGCCCGTTCGAGTCTGACTCCGGCGCTGATCCTGCATCTGCAAGATGGCGCCGGTACATAGGTGAGCTCAGCCGTTGCTGACCCGCGTTCACGTGAAGCCGTGCACACGGGTGGCACGGCCGATAAAGGGACCTGCGACCTCGCTGGGTGGCCAGTGGCACGAGGATGCTCCTGCGTGTCCGACGGCTTTGCCTGGCCTGCGTGGGGCATTGTGGGTCCGAGAACTGCTGGAGAACGTGTGGGCTGTGGGGGTGCCCGAATGCCAGCGTCCCGAAGAGGTCGGGGTGTCGGTGTCGTGTGTCCAGACCGCAGCCGTTCAGCCAAGGGACCTACAATGACTGAGGAAGAAGAGGAACTTATTACAATTCGTCCAGGAGGAGGATACGACCAAAGATGTTTTGTGGCGAAAAGGCTACAAGTTTGATTTTCATTATCCTGCAATTTTGAAGTTTTTCTAAGGAAATTTTCAATCTCAATTTTTTGAGAATGATCATGATGCTTTGGTTTTTGCTAATTCTTTGCTGGAATTGCGAAGAAATGGGTGTTCTCCTTTGTTATCTCCTAAAAGGAGTGTAAATGGAAATGGACATGGGAATGGAAAGAAGGAAGAATTGACAAAGTCTTCTTGATGTTGAAGATCCGGAGCAGTCGTGGGGCTTGGAATCATTGAGCTGAATATATGGACTATATTGTGTTTTATTAAATAATAAACGTATCTGGCTGTGGGGAGGGGGTGTGGATGACACTGAAAACTTTGATAGTCATCTGCCGCTAGTGGGTTCACCACACCCATATTTTTAGGGTATTACTACCTTTGGGTGGTTTTTCTTTGTATTTTTGTTGGAGTTTTTTTTCTTGGAAGAATTATTGAGGGGAGCATTATTTTATAATGTGTAAATAATGTCTAAATTGAATTTTGCAACTTTTAATGTTCAGGGGTTAAATAATCCAATTAAGAGAAA
This sequence comes from Narcine bancroftii, assembly GCF_036971445.1. Taxonomy (NCBI): domain Eukaryota; kingdom Metazoa; phylum Chordata; class Chondrichthyes; order Torpediniformes; family Narcinidae; genus Narcine; species Narcine bancroftii. The sequence continues at coordinate 315,902,103 of NC_091469.1, read as the reverse complement.
GAGAATATTGTCTTATATAAAAAAAGAAAATTGATATTTCTTTTTTACAAGAAACACATTTGACTGAGAAAGAGCATTTGAAATTGGAAAGAGATTGGGTTGGTCATGTTTTTTCTTCTTTTAATTCTCAGGCAAGAGGAGTAGCGATTTTGATTCATAAAAATTTACCATTTAAATTGGAATCTTCAGAGGGGTATGCTGGTAGAGTATTAAGAGTGAACTGTAAAATTTTTGCTGAATCTTGGACTTTGCTGAATCTTTATGCCCCTAATATAGATGTTGAGCTTTTTTATTGTTAACTCAAAACTAATGAAAATGTTTTAGTTGGTGGTTATTTTAATTGTGTTCTTATATATTCAGATAAGATTAATTATTGGTCAGAAATCCAAAAACTATAAAGAAATCAAAGATGGCAACACAAATTAATGCATTAATGAAACATTTAAATTGGGTGGATATTTGGAGAAAAGTTAATCCTACAGAGAAAGATTTCTCTTTTTATTCTTCAAGACATGATTCATTTTCTAGAATTGATATATTTTTGGTATCAGCACATTTACAAGGTAGAATATTACGAGCTGAATATAAAAGTAGAGTTATATCAGATCATTCATTATTTTTTTCTGGTGAAAGTTCGGAGGTAGTACGTCCGTCGTTTAGATGGAGGTTTAATGCAATGTTATTGAAAAAAAGTTTGTTACTTTTGTTAAAGAGCAGATTTCTTTATTTCTGACTGAAAATGTTAATTCTGTGGATAGTCATTGTGTAATATGGGATACTTTAAAAGCTTCTTTGAGAGAGCAGATCATTAGGTATTCTACGAAAGTTAAGAAACAATTTATGGCAGAAAGTTTAGAGTTAGAAAATAAGATTGCTGAGTTAGAGAAAGATTTTCAGAAAGGTGTAACAGAAGATAAAAAAAAAGTTGCATTAGAGAAATTGAAATTACGTTATAATACTCTACAAACTTATCAGTTTGAGTGCTTAATTAATCGATCTAAACAACATTATTATGAGTTGGGGGAAAGAGCTCATAAGGCACTTGCTTGGCACTTGAAAGCTGAATGGACATCTCGGACTATTAATGCTGTTAAGAAGAATTCAAAAGTTACTTACAAACCTCACTAAATCAATGACCAGTTTTATTCATTTTATTTGAAATTATATACTTCTGAGGGGAAACAGGATAATGGTTCTGTTGATTCATATTTATCTAAATTAAAGTTACCGGTATTAGATGGAATTGATGTTCAGGAATTGGAATCTCCCTTTACGAATTTTGAAATTAGGGAAGCTATTCAGGAAATGCCTAATGGAAAGTCCCCAGGGGATGATGGATTCCCTATGGTATTTTATAAACTCTTCTATGATGATTTTTCTAATGAATTTGGAGAAGTGTTGAATCAAGTTACTGAAGATCAGAAGTTACCAGAATCATGTACAAGTGCTTTAATAGCTGTCATTCCAAAAAAAGATAGGTCTTTATGAAGACACTTTTAATGCATCTCTTCTTCTATGGCTTGGCTTCGCGGACGAAGATTTATGGAGGGGGTAAAAAGTCCACGTCAGCTGCAGGCTCGTTTGTGGCTGACAAGTCCGATGCGGGACAGGCAGACACGTTTGCAGCGGTTGCAGGGGAAAATTGGTTGGTTGGGGTTGGGTGTTGGGTTTTTCCTCCTTTGCCTTTTGTCAGTGAGGTGGGCTCTGCGGTCTTCTTCAAAGGAGGTTGCTGCCTGCCAAACTGTGAGGCGCCAACATGCACGGTTTGAGGCGTTATCAGCCCACTGGCGGTGGTCAATGTGGCAGGCACCAAGAGATTTCTTTAGGCAGTCCTTGTACCTTTTCTTTGGTGCACCTCTGTCACGGTGGCCAGTGGAGAGCTCGCCATATAACACGATCTTGGGAAGGCAATGGTCCTCCATTCTGGAGACGTGACCCATCCAGCGCAGCTGGATCTTCAGCAGCGTGGACTCGATGCTGTCGACCTCTGCCATCTCGAGTACTTCGACATTAGAGATGAAAGCGCTCCAATGGATGTTGAGGATGGAGCGGAGACAACGCTGGTGGAAGCGTTCTAGGAGCCGGTAGAGGACCCATGATTCGGAGCCGAACAGGAGTGTGGGTATGACAACGGCTCTGAATACGCTTATCTTTGTGAGGTTTTTCAGTTGATTGTTTTTCCAGACTCTTTTGTGTAGTCTTCCAAAGGCGCTATTTGCCTTGGCGAGTCTGTTGTCTATCTCATTGTCGATCCTTGCATCTGATGAAATGGTGCAGGTGAGATAGGTAAACTGGTTGACCATTTTGAGTTTTGTGTGCCCGATGGAGATGTGGGGGGGCTGATAGTCATGGTGGGGAGCTGGCTGATGGAGGACCTCAGTTTTCTTCAGGCTGACTTCCAGGCCAAACATTTTGGCAGTTTCCGCAAAGCAGGACGTCAAGCGCTGAAGAGCTGGCTCTGAATGGGCAACTAAAGCGGCATCGTCTGCAAAGAGTAGTTCACGGACAAGTTTCTCTGTGTCTTGGTGTGAGCTTGCAGGCACCTCAGATTGAAGAGACTGCCATCCGTGCGGTACCGGATGTAAACAGCGTCTTCATTGTTGGGGTCTTTCATGGCTTGGTTCAGCATCATGCTGAAGAAGATTGAAAAGAGGGTTGGTGCCAGAACACAGCCTTGCTTCACGCCATTGTTAATGGAGAAGGGTTCAGAGAGCTCATTGCTGTATCTGACCCGACCTTGTTGGTTTTCGTGCAGTTGGATAATCATGTTGAGGAACTTTGGGGGACATCCGATGCGCTCTAGTATTTGCCAAAGCCCTTTCCTGCTCACGGTGTCGAAGGCTTTGGTGAGGTCAACAAAGGTGATGTAGAGTCCTTTGTTTTGTTCTCTGCACTTTTCTTGGAGCTGTCTGAGGGCAAAGACCATGTCAGTAGTTCCTCTGTTTGCGCGAAAGCCGCAGTGTGATTCTGGGAGAATATTCTCAGCGACACTAGGTATTATTCTATTTAGTAGAATCCTAGCGAAGATTTTGCCTGCAATGGAGAGCAACGTGATTCCCCTGTAGTTTGAGCAGTCTGATTTCTCGCCTTTGTTTTTGTACAGGGTGATGATGGTGGCATCACGAAGATCCTGAGGCAGTTTTCCTTGGTCCCAACAAAGCTTGAAAAACTCATGCAGTTTGGCATGCAGAGTTTTGCCGCCAGCCTTCCAGACCTCTGGGGGGATTCCATCCATACCTGCTGCTTTGCCACTTTTCAGTTGTTCGATTGCCTTATATGTCTCATCCAGGGTGGGAACCTCATCCAGCTCTAGCCTTAGGGGCTGTTGAGGGAGCTGGAGCAGGGCGGAATCTTGGACTGAGCGGTTGGCACTGAAAAGAGATTGGAAGTGTTCTGACCATCGGTTGAGGATGGAGATCTTGTTGCTGAGGAGGACTTTGCCGTCTGAGCTGCGCAGCGGGCTTTGGACTTGGGGTGAGGGGCCGTACACAGCCTTTAGAGCCTCGTAGAAACCCCTGAAGTCGCCAAAGTCCGCGCTGAGCTGGGTTCATTTGGCGAGGCTAGTCCACCACTCATTTTGGATCTCCTGGAGTTTGCGCTGAAGATGGCTGCATGCGCGACGGAAGGCTTGTTTCTTCTCTGGACAGGACGGCTTTGTAAGGTGAGCCTGGTGGGCAGCTCGCTTCTTTGCCAGCAGCTCCTGGATTTCCTGGCTGTTTTCGTCAAACCAGTCCTTGTTTTTCCTGGAGGAGAAGCCCAGTACCTCTTCAGTGGATTGCAGTATAGTAGTCTTCAACTGATCCCAGAGGGTTTCAGGGGACGGGTCCGTGAGGCGGATTGCATCGTCGAGCTTTGCTTTGAGGTTTGCCTGGAAGTTTCCTCTCGCTTTTAATGCATCTCTATCTCTTTATTAAATGTAGATTATAAAATTAAAGTGAAAGTATTAGCTAATAGACTTGCTAAATATTTAATTAAATTGGTACATATTGATCAAACAGGTTTTATTAAGAATAGAAATCTATTGATAATAAACAAATGAAGAATTTTCAACAATATCAGAATGCTCTTTCAATTGATTGAAAGAAACTGTCCTTCTTCAAAGCAATCCTGTAATGTTTTTATACCCTAAAAATCCCAACTCTTTAAATGACTATTAAACATTGAAAAAGAAATAAGATGATTATTATATAATGGAGTTAAAATTGACAATTTACCTTTTGATCCTAAAATCTTATTTTTTTAAATCTATAGTTTTAATAGATGTTCTAATATTGGCATATTATATTCCCTCAACAAATTTGCATTCCATTGAAATATAAATTGATACACCTCGACTTCAGAAATACAGGCCATCTCAACTTTAGCCCAACTCAGGGGCTGGTCCAAATCCATCAATCTACTAATAAATTTCAACTGGGCTGCTTCATAATAATTTTGAAAATGAGATAATTGAAGCCCACCTAATCCATACTTCCAAGTAAATTTATATAATGCTACCTGTGGTAGTTTACCTTTCCATAAAAATTCTCTCGTAACTTTATTTAAATCCTGAAAGAAATTCTTTGAAAGAGAACATGGTATTGATTAAAATAAATATTGAATACGAGGAAAAATATTCATCTTAATACAATTAATTTGACCAATTAAAGTTAACAGAAGATCTTAATTTAATCTACTTTAATCTTTTTTAATAATGGAACATAATTTAACTTGTATAAAGATTGATACTCAGTATTTACAGTTATTCCTAAATTAATTTTATCAGACCATTTCATTTTTATATTTTTATAGTCTGAATAATCTCCTCCGACTGGCAAAATGTCACTCTTATCCCAGTTAACTTTATATGCAGATAATGTTCCATATTGTAATAAACATTCCCGTAAATGTAGCAATGATTATTCTGGGTTTGTTAAATATTTCAAAACATCATCTGCAAATAAATTAATCTTATACTCTTCATCCATAACTCTTATCCCTCTTATCTGTTCATTCTGCCTTATTGTTTGAGCTAACGGTTCAATAGCCAATGCAAACAGAGCTGGTGACAATGGACACCCTTGTCGAGTTGAACATGTCAATTTAAATGATGATGAAACTTGACCATTTGTCACCACCCTAGCAGTTGGGTTCGGATATAAAGTTTTAACCCAACCAATAAAAAAAAGGCCCAAATTTAAACTTCTCTAGTACTTTAAATAAAAAATCCCATTCGACCCTATCAAAGGCTTTTTCCGCATCAAGCGCAACCACCATTGGATGGTTGGGCTGCTGTCGATATGCATTGACCAAACTAATCAATTGAAGAATATTATCTGAAGCATTTCTATTTTTAATAAAAATATGTATCAATTTAGGTAAATACTTAGCAAGTTGATTTGCTAACACTTTTACTATAATTTTATCATCAACATTCAATAAAGAAATAGGTCTATACGAAGACACTTTCAACGGCTCTCTATCTTTTTTTCGGGATTATAGTAATTAAAGCACTAGAGCAAGATTCTGATAACTCATACTGTTCAGTCACTTGTTGTAATACCTCCTCAAACACCAAAGATAAATCTTCATAAAAGTTTTTAAAAATTCCACCGAAAACTGGTCATCACTTGGTGACTTCCCATTGGGCATTTCCAACATGGCCGCCTTAATCTCTAATTCTGTAAACGGAGCTTCCAGATCCATAACATCCTCCTCTTCTAATGCTGATAAAGTTAACTTAGATAATTAAGAATCAATAGAATCATTATCCTGTTTCCCCTCAGAAGTATATAATTTTTAATAAAATGAATAAAACTGGTCATTAATTTCCTGAGGTTTATAGGTCAGTGTTGAATTCTTTTTTACAGCATTAAAAATTGGTGAAACCTGTTCCTTCTTTAACTGCCATACAAGTACCTTATGTGCCCTCTCACCCAACTCATAATAACGCTGCTCAGATCGATTAATTAAACATTCAAATTGATAAGTCTGCAGCGTATTATAAGGCAATTTCAATTTAGTCAAAGCCACTTTAAAAAAAATCTTCTCTCACTTCCTTCTGAAATTCCTTCTCCAATTCATCAATTTTGTCATATACTGCTTCTTAACTTTAGTGGTATAACTAATAATCTGTCCTCTTGAATAACCTTTTAACGCATCCCATAACACAAAATGACTTTTTACTGAATTAGCATTTTCAGACAAAAAAAAAGTAATCTGTTCTTTAACAAAAATAACGAACTCTGGTTTTTTTCAACAACATTGTGTTAAATCTTCATCTATAAGATGAACGTACCACTTCTGAACTTATATAAGAAAAAAATAATAAAGAATGATCTGATATAACCTTGCTTTTATATTCTCCTGTAATACCCTTCCTTGTAAATGTGCCGATACTAAAAAAAAGTCTATTCTAGAAAATGAATCATGTCGAGATGAATAAAAAGAAAAATTCTTCTCTGTAGGATTAACCCTTTTCCAAATATCCACCAAATTTAAATCCTTCATCAAGGCCCCAATTTGTGGGAGTCGCGTGATGGAGTAGTGGCCGGTAGGGGAACTCCAGCCCTCTCCAGAAAAGTAAAAAAAAATAGATAAAAAAAACAAAGGCACAAACATAAAAACCATAACAAAGTGAAAGTAAAAGTGAGGAGAAAATGGCAGCGAAGTAAGAAAAACCAAAAACAACGGGAAAAAAAGAAGGAAGGACGTCGGAGGTGGAAGGTGAAGGTCTTACCGGTACGAGGAGGCCCGCCGTGGAGAGAGAAGCCCGCTCCCTGAGGTCAGTGGAAGCCCCGAAGTCGGGACTACAAAAATGGCTCACGGAGCCAAACAAAAGTGCGCAACCGCGCATGTGCGAATCCTCGCGCATGCACGATGCGCAAGACAAAAATAACACTGACGGGAGGGGGGAGCAGCTGAGGAGTAAATCTCCACAGCTGAAACAGACAATTACAACACAACAGCAAGACTCTCAACAGGAAAACATAGAAAATAACGAGAACAAGAAGGAAGAGAATAAAAATAAGAAATCAAAGAAACAGCAGGTGACCAACCCAGAGGAAGAAGACCAACAACAAGACACTTTTAATAAAAATAAGAAGACCAAAAATACCCAACAAAATAAAACAAACAACCCAACAAGAAAACCATAAGAGACAGAGGTAAAGGACACAGATCCTGGAGTGGACTCAGAAGAAGAGGAGGAAGAACACGGAGAAATGGAAGATGAAGGGAAGGGCAAGTACATGGATATATATTTTTTAAAATAATATATGGAAACAGTAAAAGAATGGCAGTCACAAGAATTCAGTGAAATAAAAAGAAGAATAAAAAGTACAGAAGAAAAAGTGAATAGATTAGAGATGATCATGAAAGATATAGGAAAAAGAGTAGACAAGATGGAAGAACAAGAAACAGCCATAGAAATGGAAGTAAATGACTTAAAAAAGAAATTAGAAGAATCTGATAAAAAAAGTTAGAGACACAGGAGCTGTTAGCTCAGAAGATAGATATAATGGAAAATTATAATAGAATAAATAATATAAAGATAGTGGGCCTTAAGGAAGATGATGAAGGCAAAAATATGAAAGAATTTATAAAAGAATGGATCCCCAGGGTCCTAGGAAGACCAGAATTACAGGAAGAAATGGAAATAGAAAGGGCACACAGAACATTAGCCCCTAAACCACAACCACAACAAAAACCAAGATCCATTCTAGTAAAATTCCTAAGATATACAACAAGAGAAAATATATTGGAGAAGGCAATGAAAAAAATAAGAGAAGACAAAAAACCACTGGAATACAAGGGTCAAAATTTTTTTTTCTATCCAGATATAAGTTTTGAACTCCTGAAGAAGAGGAAGGAGTTCAATGCAGCAAAAATGACCCTATGGAAAAAAGGTTATAAATTTATGTTAAAATACCCAGCGGTACTTAAAATAGTTATTCCGGGGCAGCAAAGCAAACTATTCTCGGATCCGGAAGAAGCACGAAAATTTGCAGAACAATTACAAAACAGACAGAGAGATGAAGAGATGTAACAAGAACAAAAATGACAACAAACTATGTGTATGTGTGTATGCATATGTATATGTATATATAAAAAATAGAGTATAGGTAAGAACTAAGAAGGGAAAGAAAGGGAAGTAAGGAGGGAATTAAGAGAGTAACCTTTGTTATATATGAAGATTAAAATCTTTTCTGGGGGTGCTGGGTGGGGAAGAATAACAGTCACTGTGAAATCAGTTGACGCTTGCGAGCGGATTCGCAAATCCAAATGGACAGGGGAGATGTGGTTGCCCGACAAGGGAGGGACTATTGGGGTTAAAGGAATTTTAGATATGAGAATAGTGGAAATATTTTATGTTTTAGAAATGTCTTATAATGTGTTCAAAAAAAGAAAGCAGAAATGGATAAGACGGGAAGGTGGTGATGAGGAAATGGAAAGGAAAGATAAACAAAGTATGAAATGAATATGTTGAACTATATGACTTTAAATATTAATGGAATACATAACCAAATCAAAAGGAAGAAACTGTTAAATTTACTGAAAAAAGAAAAAAATTGATATAGCATTCGTACAAGAAACACATCTAACTGAAGTGGAACACAAGAAATTAAAGAGAGATTGGATAGGACATGTAACAGCAGCATCGTATAATTCAAAAGCCAGAGGAGTAGCTATATTAATCAATAAAAATGTACCAATCAAAATAGAAGAGGAAATAATAGATCCAGCAGGGAGATATGTAATGATAAAATGTCAGATATATTCAGAATTTTGGAATTTACTCAATGTAACGAAGAAGATCAAAAATTTATGCAAGATATCTTTTTGAAGATAGCAGATACGCAAGGGAACATACTAATAGGAGGGGATTTTAACCTTAATTTGGACTCAAACATGGATAAAACTGGAAAAAAAACTAACAGAAAGAACAAAGTAACCAAATTTATAATTAAATCAATGCAAGAAATGCAACTTTTGGATATATGGAGGAAACAACACCCAAAGGAAAAGGAATATTCATATTATTCGGGTAGATATAAAACATACTCAAGGATAGACCTATTCCTGTTATCAGCCCATATTCAAGGGAGAGTTAGGAAAACGGAATATAAAGCTAGACTATTATCGGACCACTCACCCCTGTTATTGGCAATAGAGCTAGAGGACATCCCACCAAGAATGTATAGATGGAGATTAAACTCCATGCTACTTAAAATACAGGATTTTGGAGAATTAATTGAACGACAAATTAAAATGTACTTTGAAATAAATACGGAATCAGTGAAAGATAATTTTATACTATGGGACGCAATGAAAGCGTTCATCAGAGGGCAAATAATAAGTTATGTAACTAAGATGAAGAAGAACTACAATCGGGAAACAGAACAGTTGGAAAGGGAAATAACAAATATAGAAAAAGAATTAGCCATAAAGGAAGATACAACTAAAAGAAGAGAATTGGCAGATAAAAAAATAAAATATGAAACACTACAAACATATAAAGTGGAGTATTAACTGTAATTCTGTTTCTAGTCATTTTGTTTTATGGGATGCAATGAAAGCTTTTTTGCAAGGCCAAATTATCAGTTATGCCTCTAAAGTAAAGAAGGAGAGAATTAAAGAGATTGAAGACTTCTAGAAAAAGATAACTGCTACTGAAAAAGAATTTCAAAAACATGCTACCGAAATGCAAAAGAATCAGTTAACTAATTTAAAATTTAAATATAATGAATTACAAACATATCAGTTTGAATGTTTAATGAATCGAACTAAGCATAAGTTTTATGAATGGGGTGAGAAAGCTCATAAAGTTTTGTCAAGGCAATTAAAAAAGGAACAATTATCTAGGATTGTACCAGCGATTAGAAAGCAATCAGGTATTACTTTTAATCAAAAGGAGATTAATGAGGAATTTTGTAATTTCTGTAAACAATTGTATACTTCAGAATGTAAAGATGTAACTGGAGACGCAATAGATTCTTTCTTGAAAAATATTAACTTGCCACAATTGAATCAAGAAGATAGACAAGAGTTAGATAAACCTTTTACAGACGATGAAATTGAAATGGCAATAAGAGATATGCCGAATGGAAAGTCACCTGGTGAAGATGGGTTTTCTATAGAGTTTTATAAAGTTTTTTATGCTGATGTATCTTCTATTTATAAGGATGTATTACAACAAACTTATAATACTTTTCAATTACCCGAGTCTTGTTCTAACGCAATAATTACGGTTATACCAAAAAAAGATAAAGACCCTTTACAGGTTTCTTCTTATAGACCAATATCGTTGTTAAATGTAGGTTATAAAATTGTAGCTAAAATTATGGCTAATAGATTAGCTCAATATCTGCCTAAAATTATACATGGTGATCAAATGGGATTTATAAAAAATAGGTATGCGTCAGATAATATTTTACGGTTAATAACCTTGATAAATAAATCTAAATTTCAGTTGAATTATCCAATAGTGGTTTCATTGGATGCAGAAAAGGCTTTTGATAGAGTGGAATAGAAGTTTCTGTTCAAAGTACTTGAGAAATTTAGTTTTGGTTCTTCATTTATTGGATTGATAAAGGCTTTATAAAATAGCCCAAAGGCTAGAATTGCTGTTAATGGCCAAATTTCAGAATCTTTTAGTTTGACAAGATCTACTAGACAAGGATGTCCATTGTCTCCTGCTTTAGTTGCTATAGTTATTGAACCTTCAGCACAATTAATACGTCAAAATGAAAATGTTAAAGGTATGAGAGTTCTGAATGAGGAATACAAGATTAATTTATTTGCTGATGATGTTTTATTATATTTGGTGGATCTGGATACTTCTTTACCTGCAATTCAAGAATGTTTAGAAATTTATGGCCAATTATCTGGTTATAAAGTAAATTGGGCTAAAAGTGAAATTTTGCCAATTTGTAAAGATGATTATTCAATGTATAAAAATATTACAAATTTGAAGTGGACTAAACAAATTAAATATTTACGAATTAATGTTAATACGAAATTTCAAGAATTATACTCAATTAATTATCTTCCTTTAATAAAAAGGATTAAATTAGATTTGATTAGGTGGAGGGATCTACCTTTGGGTTTACTAGGGAGGATTAATACCATAAAAATGAATATTTTTCCTAGAATACAATATCTGTTTCAATCAATTCCTTATTTTTTAAAAAAAAGTTTTTTTAAGGAGTTATATACAGCGATTAGAGAATTCTTATGGAAGGGAAAATTTCCGACAGTAGCAATGAGAAAATTGATGTGGGATTTTCAATTTGGAGGTTTAAGATTACTGAATTTTCAGCATTATTACGAAGCAGCTCAATTTAAATTTCTTAGTGCATTAATGAATATGGACGACCCACCTAGTTGGGTAAAGATAGAAATGGCGGTTATTTTAGAAAAATTTCCTCATGAGTTTTTGTTTCGATGGAATAAAAATTTACTACGAACTTACGATGTGCCAATATTGAAACATTTATTGAATTTATGGACAAATAAACTCAAAAAATTGGGACTTAAAAATATGTATTCTGGAAGATTGCCATTATATAATAATCAACTTGTTCCTTTTATGGTCTCCAATGCCACTTTGAAACAATGGGAAAAGAAGGGAATAATAAATTTATCTGATTGTTTTTCTGAGAGTTCTTTTTGTTCCTTTGACGAATTACAAAGGAAATATGGTATTAGTGGAAATTCTATATTTGTATATTATCAATTAAGATCTTTTGTAAAACAGTTATGTGGTCGACATATGATTTTATTACCTGAATCTAGTTTTGAAGAATATGTACTTTCAATACCAAAAAAGGGATATATATCTGATTTGTATTGTATTTTACAAGAAATTGATAGTAAAAAAGACTGGGATAAAGATAAGTTGAAATGGGAAAAAGATTTAGGACATAAAATAGCTGAAGAAGCTTGGATGAAATTTGTCAGAATAGTATTCGGAAATTAATTAACGTTAGACTAGCGATGATTAATTATAATTTTATTCATCAGCTATATTTAACGCCGGAGAAATTTAAAAAATTTGGTCTTAGTAAGTTGGATTCTTGTTTTCGATGTGATCAGACGGCCAATACTTTTTTGCATACTGTTTGGCTTTGTGATCAATTGCAACAGTTTTGGAAAGGTATTCAATCTATTTTTAACAGTTTATATAATATCCATCTTGTATTAGATCCCGATATATTTTTATTAGGGAACATGCAATCATTAATTGATTTAGGTTTAGAGGATTATTAGATTTCCTTTATCTATTTAGCTTTAGTCATGGATAAGAAATGTATAGCACTTACTTGGAAAGATAAAAATATACTAACTTTAGATAAGTGGTATTTGGAGATGAAATTTTGTTTGACTATGGAAAGGATATATTTTTCAATTCAGTATAGGATGTCTTTTTATAAGTTAAAGTGGACTCCGTTTGCTAATTATATGTATTTAAGTTTGATTTAAATATATGTTTAAGCGTGATATTTTAGTATTGATAAAAACTTTTTGTTGTTAGAATGTTTTTTAGGTTAAGTTTTATCTCTTTTTTTGTAAGTGGGTTTTTTTTTCCATATATAATATTGTTATATTAACTCTTCACTCTTTATTTGGGGGGGGGAGGGCTGGACTAATTTTAAGTTAGATTACTAATATTGTGTTACAATTAACGGGGGGGGGGGGTTATTTTGTGTAGTTTTCTGATGTAATATTGTAATCATACCATTTTAATTTTTTTTTAAAATTTTTCTTTAAATGTAATTCTCTATTGTATTCATGTTTTAAAATTTTAAATAAAGTCTTCAAAAAAACATATAAAGTGGAGAAGAACATAATGAAGACAAAACAGAAATATTATGAGCTAGGAGAAAAAATGCACAAAATTCTAGCGTGGCAGCTTATGACAGAACAAACTAAAAGAATGGTATTGGCATTAAGGAAAAAGGACAAACAAATTACATATAATCCAACGGAGATCAATGAAAACTTCAGGGAATTCTACGAGCAACTATATCAAACTGTAAACGAAGGGAAAGAAGACAAAATAGATGAATTTCTAACTAAAATTGAACTACTGAAATTACAAACAGAGGAGCAAAATAAATTAATAAAACTATTTGAAATAGAAGAATTACAGGAGATATTAAAAAAAACTACCGAACAATAAAACACCAGGAGAGGATGGATTCCCAATAGAATTCTATAAAACATTTAAAGACTTATTAATTCCTCCCCTCCTGGAAGTAATCAACCAGAATGATAAAACACAAAGGATACCAGATTCATGCAAAACAGCAATAATTACAGTAATACAAAAGACAGGGAAAGATCCACTTGCACCAGCGTCATATAGATTATAAGATAATAGCTAAACTATTAGCAAACAGATTGGCCGACTATGTACCAAAATTAGTAAATCTAGACCAAACTGGATTTATTAAAAAAAGACGAATAACAGACAATATCTGTAAATTTATTAACTTAATTCATGCAGTAGAAGGAAATAAAACTCCAACAGTAGCGGTTGCTTTAGATGCAGAGAAGGCCTTTGACAGAGTAGAATGGAATTATTTATTCAAAGTACTACAAAAATTCAGCCTACCAGAGAAATATATTAATTGGATTAAAGCACTATATAAGGGGCCATTGGCAAAAGTGACAGTAAATGGTATATATCAAGACAATTTAACATAAGCAGATCAACAAGGCAGGGATGTCCACTATCTCCCTCACTGTTCACGTTAGCTATAGAACCACTAGCAGAACTGATAAGAACAGAAAATAAAATAAGAGGGATAAAAATAAAAGAGAAAGAATATAAAATCAGTCTATTTGCAGATGACGTTATAATATACTTAACAGAACCAGAAATATCAATAAAAGAATTACATAGGAAAATGAAGGAATATGGAGAAGTATCGGGGTACAAGATCAATGCAAATAAAAGTGAAGCAATGCCAATTAATAATGCGGATTTCACAAAGTTTAAGAAAGAATCGCAATTTAGATGGGAAACACAAGCAATGCGATACCTAGGTATACAACTAAATAAAAACCTCGGCCATCTATATAAACTCAATTACCATCCATTAATGAAAAAATTACAAGACGACTTAGAGCATTGGAAAGACTTACCACTAACACTGATAGGAAGGATAAACTGTATTAAAATGAATATTTTCCCAAGGATACAATACCTATTTCAGTCATTACCAATACACCTAACAGAGAAATTGTTCAAGGAGTTAAAGAAAATAATAAGGAAATTCTTATGGAAAGGGGGGAAACCGAGGATAGCACTAGATAAATGAACAGAATGGTACAAACAAGGAGGCTTACAACTACCAAACTTTAAGAATTATTATAGAGCTGCACAATTAAGATACCTATCAGATTTTTATCAAACAAGGGAAAAACCAGATTGGACCAGATTAGAACTAGATAAAATAGGGGAGAAGATACCTGAACATATACTATATAAATGGGATGAAAAATTGGTGCAAGGTAGGAATTCACCGGTATTGCATCATCTGCTCAACATTTGGAAGAAGATTCATGTAGAAAGGAATAAAACAAATTACCAACTACCAAAACTAATATTGACGCAAAATCAGCTAATCCCTTTCACAATAGATAACCTTTCCTTTAGAGAATGGGAGAGAAAAGGGATCAAAAGAATAGAAAATTGTTTTTCGGGAAATAAATTATTATCCTTTGAACAAATGAAGGATAAATATAACTCACGATACAATGTTTGCATACTACCAACTGAAAACCTATTTGAAGGACAAATTGGGAAACAGTCTGAGGTTACCAGAAGGAAGCAATTTTGAATGTAATTACAGACACAATGATAATTTAAAAAATTGTAACAAACGTGTACATCAAACTGCAAGAAAAGGAGAACGAGGAAACAAACGGTAAACCTAAACAAAAATGGGAACAAGATCTAAACATAAAGATAAAGAATGAAACATGGGAGAAGCTATGCTCCGGAACTATTAGAAATACAATAAACACGAGGTTACGCATGATTCAATATAACTGGATACATCACACCTCAAAAGTTAAATAAATGGGACCCAACAGTATTAGGTAAGGGGAACAACAATTCATGCAATTTGGACATGTGAGAAAGTGGAAAAATGTTGGGAAGATCTAAACCAGATATTAAATAAAATCACAAAAAGCAATATACCAAAAAACCCAGAGATCTTCCTCCTAACTAATATAAGAAACAAAGAATTTGGACTCGATTTGGATGGAGCACAAAAAAGATTTGTTATGATAGCCCTAGATGTAGCAAAAAAATGTATTATGTCAACCTGAAAATTAGAAGACAACTTGAGAATACAACAATGGTATATGAAATGAATAAATGTATTCCATTAGAAAAAATAACATATAATTTAAAAAATAACATTACAATATTTGAACAAATATGGGAGCCATACATGAAACACAGTAGAGAAATCCTACCATGTACTTCCACCACCTAAAATGACAGAAGGAGAAGATAATGAAAATAACTGACTCAGTAAAATTTCTTGTTTATTTTTATTAAGTGACAACATTGTTTAGCGGGTTTAATGTATCTTATAGATTGAACTTCAAATAAATGGGGAAGTGGGTAAGGGAGGGAGGGAAGGGAGGGAGAAAAAAGGGAAAAAAAACGACACTATATATTTAAGAAGAAAAATGTCTGTATGTATCTTGGTCAATATGGTTTATAGTGTGAAAAATAAAAAAAATAATAATAAAAAAAAGGCCCCAATTTGTATCGCCATCTTTGATTTCTTTATACTTTTTGGGGATCTATCCAACTAAAATATTTTCATTAGTTTGATTTAATAACAAAAAGCATCCGAAATAAAACACTCATCGTCCACGTTAGGTGCATAAACATTAAGCAAAGTCCAAAATTCAGTAAAAATATTACAATTCATCTCTAAAACCCTTCCAGCATTCCTTTCCATAATTTGCAACTCAAAAGACAAATTCTTTTGAATTAAAATTATTACACCCCTTGCCTTAGAATTAAATGAGGAAAAAAACATGTCCAACCCAATCTCTCTTCAATTTCAAATGTTCTTTTTCATTCAAATGTGTTTCTTGTAAAAAAGCAATATCAATTTTCATTTTCTTGATATAACCCAAAACTTGCTTTCACTTAATTGGATTATTTAACCCCTGAACATTAAAAGTTGCAAATTTCAAATTAGACATCCTTAAAAACTAACAATATAATCACTTACTACAAAATATCGCTCCCCTTCTAGTAAATTAAAACCACTCTCCCTCCCCTAAATATTGTTTAAAAGAAAGTATATATAGAAAATTTTTAAATTATCCCCTCAAAAAAAACACTACCCAAAGGTAGTAACACCCTAAAAAACTGGGTGTGGATAGTGGCAGATGACTATCAAATAATTCAGTGCTATCCACCCACCCCCCAGCCAGAAATACATCATTCATATTAATACAATCCAATACTGTAAATATATTCAATCCAATGACTCCATTCCTAATGATTGTTCTGGGTCTTCAATGTCAATATGACTATGTGTTAAAACCTCTTTCATTGCATTTTTCCCCATTCTTCCCATTCTACCCATTTCCATTTCCATTTGCCCTCTTTTTAGGCGACGGTGGCGAAACTCTTCCATGTCCTCGTAAATCCGGTAATGAATTATCAAAAATTAATGCATCATAATCATTCTCAAAAAATTGAGATTGAAAGTTACCATAAAAGACTTTTAACACAGCAGGATATCGAAAAGCAAATTTTATAACCCTTCCACCACAGTACTTCTTTAGTCGAATTAAATTCCCGTCGTCACCTAATAATTTCTTGACTCAAATCTGCGTGAAAAAATACTCTGTTATTCTGGATCATCATAGGAGATTGACTTTCTCAGGCCTTCTGTCCCGCCCACCGTAGTATCATTTCTCTGTCTTGATAGTTCAGGCACTGAACTAAGACCGCTCGTGGTGGTTGTCCCGGTAACGGTTTCTTTCGTAATGCTCTATGTGCCCTCTCCAATACTAAACCTTCCGAAAAAAACTCTGCCAAATACCTCTGGAATCCAACTCTTGAAAATTTTTATTGGATCAGACCCTTAAATGTCTTCTGGAAGACCAACAATTTTCACATTGTTTCTCCGACTTTGATTTTCCAATTAATCAATTTTTTTCGGTAAGTCTTTCTTCTGGATTCCCCAATCCACAAACAAATCTTCCACTTTCTCTATTTTTTTCCTTATTACGTAGAACTTGAATTTTATATTCAGAAAATGCTGTTTCAATTTTTAAAAAAAATTTCTTGCCCTGGATCCACTGATTTAATACATTTACTGACATCCCTCTTAATTGTATATATATCTTCAGACATATTAGATACTCAGACATATTAGATATTTTAGTTGTCACATCCAAAAATCCTTGAGTGATTTGTTTAGACATATTGTCAATATGATAGGCAATCCTTTCCAAGACTGTACAAACAGACTCCATTCGAGGTTCCAGTTCCACATCTTGAGGACTACCTTCTCTAATCCGATACCCACCTTCCCTGGACTCTGCAGGCATGGCTCTGTGCTACTAAGGACACTCTCACCCCTCTAAGAGTGCACACATTACCATCCATTTCTCCAGCATCATTCCATGGTTCTTAGCCTGGTGTGAAGCAAGGTGATCCCAAGATGGCAAGGAGAAAGAACTGAGCACAAGTGGTGCTCTTTGTAATGCTGTAGAGATGGGGGGGGGGGTGGTGGTGTCCAGCCCAGGACATTCACAGGGTCGTTACTCTAGTTTCCAAATGTCGTCAACATTTGGGGTCCAGATTGTTGTTGCGATGGAGTTTTTCTTGAAGACTCCAGATCTCTGTGTGTTTGTATAATCCCCAGTCGGGCTGCTGCACCTGTTCGTCGGACTTTTCACCTGAACTGCATCAGATCTCCTGGGTCACTTCCCCTTTGTACTTGCTGGCCTGGCTGGTACAGATGAACCTGCCTGACCTAGATCTTGATGGATATTGAATAAAAATGGCTGTGACTAGAAGATTTTGGCCTCGTTCTTGACTTCTGAGCACCTTCAGGACGGCACTATCTTCAAACCCAACAGCTGCCTTAATGTCCTTGCAAAATGGGCCAGTGCCTGCTCCCCTGTAATCTTATTATTTGAGAACCTATGTACGACTCCCACCAGTGTTTTTCTCCCCTTATTATTTCTAATCTCTACCTTGATCGCTCCAACATTCTTCTACCCACAGGGTGCCCACTGACACCCTGATCTCATCCTGAATCAACCCCACCTCCCCCAACTCCAATTAATGTTGAACTGATGGGAAGACTGGGGTTGTAACTGCTACAGACACACAAATTCCTCGTGTGTTGCCTTTGAAGAAATGTCCAATGTAGGCAAGACTCGAACTGGATGGCCTCCATGAAGTTTTAAAGACCCTGGCACTGGGCTCTCCAAGTAACTTCACTGTTTGTCGCACTTAAAATGAGGCAATCTCTCCAAGTGACCAACTTCACTGTTAGTCACAATCTAAATGAAGCATGTTTCATCTTGTATTCATAGGTGTGAGTTCTTAGATAACACATGGATGAAGGAAAAGGTTATTTACTTTAAAGTTGATGTAAACAACACCATGAAGCAGTCCATGAGGCTGCAAGTCTCCATTACCGAGTTGCAAACTGCAGTGCCCTGGTTTGCGTCAGCCCCTGGTGGCATCCAAGTCTAATCAAACGGTAAGGCATTACTAGTTGCATTGCAACCACGATCTTTATCATTACATCTCCCTTTCTTAAAACAAAAGTAGCTTACTTTTAACTAACTTGTTTTCTTTGTATAACTCTGCAATTTTAACTTTAACACCAGCAACTTACATTTTCATCATTATCAACATTGTTAACATTTTTTAAACTTGTTTTGTGTGTTCACATTTACATCCACTGAAACTTGAAGAGTGAATAAGATAGCACTACTTCATTCTATAACAGGAGTCTTTAAATGTGCTCAATGAGCCTCTTAGGAGGATTCACGTGTTTTGACGATCTCCTGATTGATTGTCCTTGAATCTGAATTGTTGCCTCAGACAATGTCTTCTCAGATGTGCATTCAGGTTGTTCAACAGTATCCGTCTTTACATCTACTGTGGCTGATCCCATTTGAAGATCTCGATGATTTCTTCACAGACCATCACCTTCATCTGTCTGAATGATGAATGATCTTGGTTGAACTTCACTTCTGAGTCCATAAGTTTGTTTTGTCCTTTAGCCTTACTTGGTCACCAGTGTAGAGTTCCGGTAGGTTTTTTTTTCCCCTGTCAAAGTAATACTTTTGCTTTTCTTTCTGTTGTTCTTTGAACTTCCTCACTTTCTCCCCCTCTTCTGTGTTTAGGAGGTTCTCCTGAATAGGTAGGTTTGATCGTAGCCTACGTCTCATAAGGAGTTGTGCTAGTGACATACCACACTCGAGTGGCATTGTGTGGTTTACTAGCATGCTCTGGTAGAAGTCTGTTCCACTGTCTTTTGCCTTGTTTATCAGTCTTCACTGTCTGTACTGATTTTTCCACTAGACCAGTGGACTCTGCAAAATGTGGACGACGTGCTGTGTACAAAGTCCCACTCTTTGGCAAACTGTCGGAACTTTAAATTGCACAACTGGGGTCCATTGTCTGTGAAGATCTTGCTTGTCATGCCATGTCTGGCGAATATGGCTTTCATGCCTCTTATTACAGCATCTGGAATGGTGGTGTTCAGCTTACAGACCTCTGGATATAAGGAGTAATGGTCTGTGACTACAAGATGGTCCCTCCCTTGATATTTGAATACGTCAATGCCTACCTTCTGGTAAGGTCTGCCTGGTGCTGGGTGTGGCTTTAGTGGTTCTGCAGGATTACTTGCTTGATATTTCCAGCATATTGTACAGTTTGACACTTCATTTGTTATATCATTGTTGATTCTTGGCCAGTACATCACCTCCCGTGCTCATTTCTTGCACTTTTTGATTCTGAGATATTCTCCATGGATCCTTTTTAGCATCTCAGATTTTTTGAAATAAGGATTTTACTTCCTTTGTAGATGATGTCTTCAACCACTGATAGTTCTGCCCTGCAGTTCCAGTACTCTGAAATATCAGGTAAGCAGTCCTGCTTCATGTTGGGCCATCCATCCAATATGTTTTTTCTCAGTTGTCTCTTTTTTTGTCTCAGACTTTATGAGCTCTGATTTTGCATCTGATATGGGCAGTGCACTTGTGATCATGTCCATGAAGGCATTCACATCTTCATCCATTTTGGTGTTTGTGGGCAACAGCTCTAGACAACGTGTCTGTTGTCTACATTTGCTTACCTGGAGTGTACACTACATTCAGTGTATAGCATTGCAGCCTAATCATCATTCTTTGCATTTTAAGTGGACATTCAGTTAATGACTTCTGGAACAATGCAATCAAGGGCTTAAAGTCAGTGTCTACACCGATTGATTGTCCTGACACAAACTGATGAAATCTTTCACAGGCGTATGTGATGTTGAGTAGCTCCTTTTCAATTTGAGCATATCGCATCTCTGCATCTGTCATTGAGCAATGGTTGCCAGTCATCATATTTTTGCAGAAGAACTGCACCAAGCCCACTATGTGATGCATCTGATGATACCTTGATGGGTCTCACTGGGTTGTAAAACCTCAGAACTGGTTCCTCTGTGAGCAATTTCTTTAGTTCCCTCCATGACTTTTCCTGCTTATGATTCCACTCCCATTCAATGTTCTTTTCTGTTAGTGTTCTCAATGGAGCCATCTTTACTGAGAGGTTGGATATGAATTGACTCATATAGTTGACCATTCCATTAAACCTCTGTACGTCCTTTTTGCATTGTGGCCTTGACATGTTCCCAATGGCAGACACCTTTCTGGGATCTGGTCTGATGCCCTCACTACCAATAAAATCTCATTCAAATGTTAGTTCTGTCACCCTGAGCTGGCATTTCTCTCTATTCAGCTTCAGGTTTGCTTTCTTTGTTGCTTCCAACACTTTCCTTAGTGGTTCCCCATACTATGATGTCATCCATTGAGGTATCAACTCCGTCCAGGTGCTCATAGACCATATGGATAGTTTTGTGATACACTTCAGGAGCTGAGACAATTCCGAATGGCAACCTTAGGAATCTGTATCTGCCAAATGGACTATTGAACATGCACAGACTTGAACTTGCTTCATCCAATTTTAAATGCCAAAATTCTGATGATGCATCTAACTTGCTGAAATACTTCGCATTTGCAAACTGTGACATGATTTCTTTACGCGTTGGAAGCTTAAACTGTTTTATCTTTATTGCTCTGTTTAGATCTCTTGGATACAGGTAAATTCCAAGCTTTCCATTCTTTTGTCCACAACGACGAGTGAACTCATTTCTGCATATAAAATTGCATTTAGACCATTTTCATTGTTCTTGGTTCGGTGGGGACTAGAAGGGCCAAGATGGCCTGTTTCTGTGCTATAGTTGTCAAATAGTAATAACGGAAGATATTCTACAATCCATCTTTTCCAAAATAAATCTGCAATAAATTGCACTTGTTTCCATCTGTGTCTTGCAGAAATATCTTCTTTGTGAAATTGACATGGAGGCATCAAATGTTTAGATTTGAGAAGTAGGAGATGATTTGGTGTAAGTGCATTTGGTGTAAGTGCCTTGATGTCATTTGAATCGAGAGATATTTTTGTTATTGGATAACTATTTAAAATAGCTTCATTTTCACACAAAACTGTCTGATTGTCATTTGAATATTTGACTATTCAAATGGAATTAAGAATTTTTCTGATCTAATCATTCTTTCCCACACACCTCCATGATGTGATCCTGTGGGCAGGATAAATATCCACCTAATTTCCTTTTGAAGTAATTAATCATGAATTCGATGTTGATTCCAATTTTGAATTGCCTTTCATAACTTTAGTTGAGCTCCTATAAAGTTAGATCCATTATCAGAACGTAGTTCCTTCACGACCACGTCTGGTGATAAAATGTCAAAGAACATTGATAAAAGGGACTATGTCAAGTGATGACATCGCTTCAATAAGAATTGCTCTCATAGACAAACAGGTAAAAATAGCTCCATATCTTTTTTCTACACTTCTTCCTCATTTTACTTGCAAAATAATGAACTCCCACGTATGTAAATGGGGGTTCATCAGGTGAAATTCTGTCTTGTGGCAAATCTGCCATTTGTTGTTGTCCAGTTTTAGCATTTGCACATTGACAACACATTTTGATGTAATTCTTTTGATCAATGTTGAAGCACAAAATATCCAATATTTCTGGCGTAGTTCTGATAATATGTGATTACAACCACCATGACCCGTTTTCTCATGAATACGTCAAACAATCAATTCAGAAATATGAAATTCCTTAACTAATATAATTGGATTTTTCACTTCTTTTGGCATTATTGCTTCTTCCAATCTTCCTCCTACTCTCAATACATCATGAACTAATGCTTTCAATGTGGTGATACTCAAAGCACATTGTTCCTCAAGTTGTAGTCTTTGCTTTTGTCTATTCAATAATCTAATTTATTCTTCTTGCTGTTTCTTGATTTCAGCTTCTTGCCTCAGTTGCTGATTCCTGATTTCAACCTCTCCATTCTCTAAAGCACCTGGAGAAGAATTCATCCAAGAGAAAGAGCTTATTCTTTTTATTCAAATAGACATGATTTCTATTTAAAGTGCTGGAAAAATTTGGTCAAATTTTTATCAAGGATCAAGGCATTATACAAAAGTGGTGACTAATGGATAAATTTCAACATCTTTTCATTTTTCAAGATCTAGTAGACAAGGATGTCTGCTCTTTCCAACTCTATTCATTTTAGCTATAGAACCTCGTGTAGAAGTAATTCATTGAGATCCAGACATTATGGAATTTAGGGTTAACCAGGAGGAATATAAAGTTAGTTCATTTGCTGATGATATATCATTACAGAAATTATACTCAAAACTGGAAGATTATGGGTTATAAAATAAATTGGGATAAGAGTGAAATGCCTCTAACAGAAGGAGACTATACTCAGTGTCAAAGAGATACCCTATTTAAATGGCCAGCAAATGAAATAAAATACTTCAGAATACGTATGGATAATAACTTTTAAAATTTATACTAACTGAATTACTTATCTTTATTCAAAAAGGTTTAAACAGATGGACAGCCTTACCATCTGAGGAAAAAGTCAATTATATTAAAATGAATATATTTCCAAGAGGACAATATCTCTTCCAATCACTGCCCATACCATTATCTCAGAGGTTCTTTCAGGAGTTGAATAAATATGTCAGAAAATTTCTTTGAAAATATAAGATGTCAAGGGTCTCCATAGAAAAATGAACTGGGAGGCTTACATCTCCCTAATTTTAAAAAGCAATATTAAGCAGCTCAAATGAGATTTCTTACTTTCTTTTTTGAGTAAGGAGATAAACCTGCAGGGATGAAAATAGAACTGGATAAAATAGAAGAGAGAGAATGGCAGAGGTCTTTATAAATAAATGGGATGTAAAATTAGTAACTGGTGAAAGAGAAACCCCTTTGTTAAAACACTTAATCAATATGGTGTAAAATAAATAGTGATATTGGAACAAGAGGGCTTATCTCCCAAAGCTTCCCTGACTTATACCTTGTACAATGGGCAATCAAATTTTTGAAATTTTGTCTCAAAAAGGAATCAGACATATTGAAGATTGTTATGAGTAGGGACAATTGATGTCATTTGAACAATTAAAAAATAAGTATGGAATTCTTAACAATACAATTTTCTACTATTTTCATATAAGAGTGTATCTAAGGGATGAATTGGGCCCAGTAATGTTTTTAACCAAACAGCCGTGATGTGGAAACTCTGTTTCGAAAGGTAAATGCAAAGAAATTCACTTCAGCAATGTATCCCTTACATGGGAATCCCCAAATGGGGTTCATATGTCTAGACAGAGATGGGAATCAGACTTCATTGTAAGAATAGATGAGGAAACCTGATCTGAACGATCAGTGGGACTAATCCAATCAATGTAAGCTATAGATTAGTATAATATAATTTTTTGCATCAATTATATCTCACACCACAGAAGTTAAATAAATTAATTCTGACCAATTAGACCGTTGTTTTAGATGTGGCGAAGAGGTAGGAACTTTCTTACATTCAGAGACCTTTCTGGGTCAATCTAGGACATTTCTTTGAGCAGATTACAGAAATTAAATTTCCACAAAACCCAGAATTATTCTTATTGGATAACATTACAGGGATAAGACATAAATTGAAATGATCTAAATATCAAATAGAATTTGTTAAAATTGCATTGGCAGTGGCCAGAAGATGTAAAGCAATTGCATGGAAGTCTGATTCACATCTAGGTATGGCACGTTGGAACGCAGAAATACAGATGTTGATTCCCCTTGAGAAAATTACCTAAAATTTAAGAAATAAGTAAGACTTTTTATTTGGTGTTCATATTTACAAATCTCAGGAGTAAATCTTTAATTGTGTTCTGACTAATCCTGGAGACCTGCGTTGATCTTCTCCAAAGAAAATTAAATAGAGCATCAATTCATGATCCGTGGAGTGTGAGGCACTTTTCGGCGCTCCATTCTGCATTCTTTTCCTTCTTTAGCTTTTTCTCATTTTCTAGCTTTTTCTTGGGTGGATGGGGGTTAGGGGTTGGGGCATAACCACAATGGAGTAAATATTGTATTTACATTTTTACTTGAAATTTTTAATTTTGTATGGTCAAACATTTTAAATAAATTATTAGAAAAACAATATATACACAAGAACCAACATACATGTCTCTCTTTGAATGGAGTTCTGTGATACTCCCTCTTTCTGTTCCCCCCTGGAATCCTCTGCTCTCAACCAGCATCTGCAGACTTTCTTGTTTAACTCCATTCAGCTGCTCCACTGCTGTCTCTTCAAGGAACCTCCACCACTGAATCGGGTTTCCTTTGAAGACGATATAAAGATGGAAGGGGGGGCAGGTATTTAAAAACACACTGAAATGCAGGTGGAAATCATCCGGTCTTTTCAGCATCTATAGGAGACAAAGGTACATTGCCAACATTTCAGGTCTGTGCCCTTCTTCAAGAAATGATGGGAATAAGCCAGAAGCAGGAAGTCTCATAAGGTCTCAGAATTCAATGGGGGAGAAATCCAGACCAACAAAGAGTGTTAATAGGATATGAGAAGGGACGAGGTGAGAACTGATCATGTTTGTGGGAAAGGAAACAGGGAATGTAGAGACAGAGATGAGGAAAGGCCACAGGGCAGGGGGTTTAATGAAAGCTGAGATGTCAATATTCATGCCATTCAAATGGAGGGTGCCCAGTGGGAAGATGAGCTGTTGTTCCTCCAATTAGCGGGTGGTTTCAGTCTGACAGTGCACAAGACCATGGACAGACATTCTTCCCAGTCTGCGTCCAGCCTTTCCAATGTAGAGGAGATCACAACAGGAGCACTGGATGCAGTAGACGACCCCTGCAGATTTATGTGAAAAGTTGCTTCACATGGAAGGACTGTGGGGTCCCAAATGTTGGTGAGGGAGGAGGTGTGGGTGCAAGGGGAGCTTCTGTGGTCAAAGGGGTAGGTAAGATTGATTGATCGGGATGGAGGAGTGGGTAAGGGAGTCATCGAGGGAGTGGTCGCTGTGGAAGGCAATGAGGGGAGGAGAGTGGAAAATGTGCCTAGTGGTGGGGTCATGAGGGGCAGGAAGTGTTGATGAAGTCTGCAGAAGGGCATAGACAGGTTGGAAGATTGGGCAAGGAAATGACAAATGGAGTTCAGTGAAGAGAAATGAATGATAATGCTCTTTGGTGGAAGGAATAAAGATGTAGACATTTACTAATCAGAGGGACTTGGGAGTTCTCGTGCAAGACTCTCTAAAGGAGAACTTGCACAGAGAGTCGGTGGTGAGGACAGCGAATGGACAGAGGGATAGAATATGAAAGCAGGGATATAATGAGGCATTCTGAAGCATTGTGAGAGCATAGTTTTGGGCTTCATACCAAAGGAATGGGGTGTTGGTGTTGGAGAGGGGCCCAGCGAAGATTTACAAGGAATATTCCTGGAGTGATGGATTTTCACATCAGGAGAATTCGAAGGATCTGGGATTGTACTCGTGGGGGTGTGACAGAGTATTTTGAGATTGTTTGGGAGGAATTGCTAGAGCAGCTTGCACACACAAATTTTAAAACAATTTTTGCAGGATGGTTTTTGGAGAAAGAGAATCAAAGTTGCAGAATACAGCTTGCCGGGGAGAGCAGGCAGCGTCAGAACAGTTTTGCTCTCGGAGAGGGAGGGAGTGAAACAGAGAGGAAAGACTAAGAAATGAGTTCCAGAAGGACAAAGCTGGCAAACTTTTGGAAGACTGGTCAAAGAAGAATAGCTGTCTGTTGTGACCCGAAAGAAAGAGGATCATCTAGAGAACCCTGAAGGGGGCAAGTTTTGTCAGCAAGACTAATTGGAAAGGAATAAGGTGTGGATGTCCTGGAACAAAAGGAATCCCTCTCTGAAAACCAGCAAGAACGCTCCTGAGTGGTAACCATTTGCCACTTAAGTATGAAAGACTGGTGAACTTTGTTAATGCAAACTTCTGTGCACAGAACAAGAATTGCCTGCAACAAGTGAGATGAGACTGTGATCCAAAGAACTTTCTAATCTTAAATATACATTAGGCACACCTGTGCTTAATATTAGATGGGGGAAGAAGTAGTTATGTCGGTTAAGAAATAACTGAAAGTTCAATTCAGTTTTCTAGTTCAAATATAATTTAAAAAAAAACGACTTTTGTTTAAGCAACCCTATAGTGTATATCTATAGCTACAGGTTTTTGGTGTCCACTTGACTCAGTAAAATCCATAAATTCTGTGCGTATATTCCCACGCTCCCTTATAAATTGTGTGTGTATGTTCCCACTCTTCCTTATAAATTGTATGACTGTTCCCACGCTCCCTTATAAAATGGGTGTGTATGATCCCGCACTCTATTATAAATTGTGTGTGTATGTTCCCACTCTCCCTTATGAATTGTGTGTGTATGTTCCCACACTCCCTTATAAATTGTTTGAATATGTTCCCACACTCACTTAAAAATTGTGTTGATATTCCCACTCTCCCGAATAAAATGTGTGTGTATTTTGCCGTGCTCCCTTAAAAACTGTGTATGTTCCAAAGCACCCTTATAAATTGTGTGTGTATTTTCCCACACTCTCTGATAAATCGTGTGTATGTTCACACCCACATTTATAAATTGTATATGTTTATTCCAACATATCCATATAAATAGTGTCTGTCTGTTCCCACTCTCCCTTATAAAATGAGTGTTTATATTCCCATTCTCCCTGATAAATTGTGTGTGTAAGTTCCCACTCTACCTTATAAATTGGATGGATCTTTTTCCAACCTCTCTTATCAATTGTGTGCATAAGTTCCCACCCTCCCTTATATATTCTGTGAGTAATTTCCACAATCCTTTATAAATTTGGTGTGTATGTTCCCACGCTGCCTAATATGTTGGGAGTGTCTGTTCCCAAGATCCCTTATAAATTGTGTCTATATATTCCCACTCTCCATTATAAATATTGTGCGAATGCGCCCACTCTCACTTATAAATTGTGTATGTCTGTTCCCACTCTCCCTTATAAATTTTATGTGTATGTTTCCACGCTGCCTTATATATTGGGTGTGTCTGTTCCCAAGATCCCTTATAAATTGTGTATGTCCCCACTCTCCCTGATAAATTGTGTGTGTATGTTCCAATGCTCCCCAATAAATTGTATGTGTATTTTCCCACTCCCCTTATAAATTGTATGTGTTTATTCCCACACACATATAAATTGTGTGTGTATGTTCCTGCTCTTCCCATTAACAGTGTGTGTATTTTCCCACTCCCCCTTATAAATTGTATGTGTTTATTCCCACACACACTTATAAATTGTGTGTGTATGTTCCCACACGCCCTTATAAATTGTATGGGTCTTTTCCCAACCTCTCTTAAGAATTGTGTGCGTAAGTTCCCACGCGCCTTTATATATTCTGAGTGTAATTTCCACAATCCCTTATAAATTTTATGTGTATCTTCCCACGCTGCCTTATATATTGGGAGTATCTGTTCCCACTCCCCCTTATAAATTGTATGTGTTTATTCCCACACACACTTATAAATTGTGTGTGTATGTTCCCACACGCCCTTATAAATTGTATGGGTCTTTTCCCAACCTCTCTTAAGAATTGTGTGCGTAAGTTCCCACGCGCCTTTATATATTCTGTGTGTAATTTCCACAATCCCTTATAAATTTTATGTGTATGTTCCCACGCTGCCTTATATATTGGGAGTATCTGTTAACATGATCCATTATAAATTGTGTCTATATGTTCCTACTCTCCCTTATAAATCATGTGCGTATGTGCCCACTGTCACTTATAAATTGTGTGTGTCTGTTCACACTCTCCCCTATAAATTGTGTGTGTATGTTCCCACACTCCAAATTAAATTGTGTGTGTATGTTCCCATTCTACCTTATAAATCTTGTGTGTATGTTCACACTCTGCCTTATAAATTGTTTTTGTATGTTCCCAGTCTCCCTTAAAATATTGTGTGTCTGTTCCCACCCTGACTGATAAATCATTTGTGTATGTGCCCACTCTCACTTATAAATTGTGTGTGTATGTTCCCACGCTGCCTTATAAATTGTGTATGACCCCACTATCCCTTATAAACTGTGTGTGTATGTTCCCACTCCCCCTTTTAAATTGTGTATGAATTTTCCAACTCTCTCTTATAAATCATGTGTGTCTGTTCTCAATCTCCCGAAAAATCGTATGTATCTGTTCCCACTCTCCATTATAAATTGTGTGTGTCTGTTCCCACACTCCCTTATAAATTGTGTGTGCATGTTCCCACTCCCCCTTGTAAATTGTGTGTGTCTGTTCTCGCTCTAACTTATAAACTGTGTGTGTATGTTCCAATGCTCCCTTATAAATTGTGTGTGTATTTTCCCTCATTCCCTTATAAATCAAGTGTGTATGTTCCCACTCTACCTTATAAATTGTATATGTTTATTCTCACACACCTTTATATATTGTGTGTCTGTTCCCACCCTCCCTTATAAACTGTGTATGTATGTTCCAACGCAACCTTATAAATTGTACTTGTACGTTCCCACACAAACTTATATATTCTGTGTGTAATTTCCTCAATACTTTATAAATTGTGTGGGTATGTTCCAATGCTCCCTCATAAATTGTGTGTATTGTCCCATTCCCGCATATAAATTGTATGTGTTTATTCCCACTCACCCTTATAAGTCATGTATGCATGATCCCACTCTCCCTTTTAAATTCTGTGTGGATTTTCCCACTCACCCTTATAAATTGTGTGTGGATGTTCCCACTCTCCCTTATAAATTGTGTGTGGATGTTCCCACTCTCCCTTATAAATTGTGTGTGGATGTTCCCACTCTCCTTTATAAATTTGGTGTGTATGTTCCCACGCTGCCTTAAAAATTTTGTGTGTATGTTCCCACGCTGCCTTATATATTGTGAGTGTGTGTTCCCATAATCCCTTATAAATTGTGTCTACATGTGCCCACACTCACTTATAAATTGTGTGTGTCTGTTCCCACTCTCCCTTCTAAATTTTCTGTGTATGTTCCCACGCTGCCTTATAAATTCTGTGATTCTGTTCCCACTCTCCCTTATAAATTGTGTATGTCCCCACTCTACCTTATAAATTGAGTATGTTTTCACGCTCCCTTTTAAATTGTGTGTGTCTTTTTCCAACCTCTCTTATGAAATGTGTGCGTAAGTTCCCACACTCCCATATATATTCTGTGTGTAAGTTCCACAATCCCTTATAAATTGTGTGTATATGTACCCACTCTCACTTATGAATTGTGTGTGTGCCTGTTCCCACTCTCCCTTATAAATTTTGTGTATATGTTCGCATGCTGCCTTATAAATTGTGTGTGTCTGTTCTCACACTCCAATATAAATTGTGTGTTTAAGTTCCCACACTCCCTTATAAATTGTGTGTTTATGTTTCCACACTCCCTTATAAATTGTGTGTGCATGTTCCCACTCCCTCTTGTAAATTGTGTTTGTATTTTCCAACACTCCCTTAAAAATCTTGTGTGTATGTTTTCGCAATCCATTATAATTCTTGTGTATGGTCCCGCTCTCCCTTATAAATTCTGTGTGTCTGTTCCCGCTCTCCCTTATAAAATGTGTGTGAATATTCAAACGGAACCTTATAAATTGTGTGTGAATTTTCCCACTCTCTCTTATAAATTGTGTGAGTCTGTGCCCACTCTCCTTTATAAACTTTGTGTGTATGTTTCCACGTTCCCTTATAAATTGTGTGGGTCTTTTTCCAACCTCTCTTATGAATTCTGTGCTTAAGATCCCAATTCTGATCGTGAGTTCTACAATCCCTTATAAATCATATGTGTATGTTCCCACGCTGCCTTATATATTGGGAGTATCTGTTCCCACGATCCCTTATAAATATGTTCCCACACTACCTTAAAAATCATGTGCGTTTGTATCCACTCTGACTTATAAATTTTGTGTGTCTCTTCCCACTCTCCTTTATAAATTGGGTGTGTATGTTCCCATGCTGCCTTATATATTGGGAGTGTCTGTTTCAACACTCCCTTATAAATTGTGTGGGTCTTTTCTCAACGTCTCTTATGAATTGTTTGCATAATTTCCTAGCTCCCATATATATTCTGTGTGTAATTTCCACAATCCCTTATAAATTTTGTGTGTATGTTCCCACGCTACCTTATATATTGTGAGTGTCTGTTTCTACGATCCCTTATAAATTGTGTCAATATGTTGCCACTCTCTCTTATAAATCATTTGTTAATGTGCCCACTCTCACATAAATTGTGAGTGTCTGTTCCCACTCTCCCTTATAAATTTGGTGTGTATGTTCCCACGCTGCCGTATATATTCGGTGTGTCTGTTCCCAAGGACCCTTATAAATTGTGAATATCCCCACTCTCCCTTATAAATTGTGTATGTTTCCACACTCCCTTATATATTGTGTATGCATATTCCCACTCCCTCTTGTAAATTGTGTGTGTATTTTCCAACACTCCCTTAGAAATCTTGTGTGTATGTCCTCATTCTCCCTTATAAATTGAGTGCGTAAGTTCGTACACTACCTTATAAATTGTGTGTGTATGTTCCCAGTATCCCTTAAAATAGTGTGTGGATGAACCCACGCTCCTTTATAAATTGTGTGTGTATGTTCCTTCTCTTCCCATTAACAGTGTGTGTATTTTCCCACTCCCCCGTATAAATTGTATGTGTTTATTCCCACACTCCCTTATAAATTGTGTGTGTATGTTCCCACACTCCCCTATAAATTGTGTGGGTCTTTTTCCAACCTCTCTTATGAATTGTGTGCGTAAGTTCCCACACTCCCATATATATTCTGTGTGTGTTCCACAATCCCTTATAAATTGTGTGTATATGTACCCACACTCATTTATATATTGTGTGTGTGCCTGTTCCCACTCTCCCTTAGATATTCTGTGTGTAATTTCCACAATCCCTTATATTCTTTATGTGTATGTTCCCACACTGCCTTATATATTGGGAGTGTATGTCCCCAGATCCCTTATAAATTGTGCCTATATGTTCCCACTCTCCCTTAAAAATCTTGTGTGTATGTTTTCACACTCCCTTATAATTCTTGTGTGTATGTTCCCACTCTGCCTTATAAATTCTGTGTGTCTGTTCCCACTCTCCTTTATAAACTCTGTGTTTATGTTTCCACGTTCCCTTATAAATTCTGTGGGTCTTTTTCCAACCTCTCTTATGAATTCTGTGCGTAAGTTCCACAATCCCTTACAAATTATATGTGTATGTTCCCACGCTGCCTTATATATTGGGAGTGTCTGTTCCCACGATCCCTTATAAATTGAGTCTATATGTGCCCACTCTCACTTATAAATTGTGTGTGTCTGTTCCCACTCTCCTTTATAAATTGGGTGTGTATGTTCCCACGCTGCCTTATATATTGTGAGTGTGTGTTCCCATAATCCCTTATAAATTATGTCTCTTTGTGCCCAATCTCACTTATAAATTGTGTGTGTCTGTTCCCACTCTCCCTTATAAATTTTGTGTGTATGTTCCCTCGCTGCCTTATATATTGGGAGTGTCTGTTTCCACACTCCCTTATAAATTGTGTGGGTCTTTTCCCAACGTCTCTTATGAATTGTGTGCGTCAGTTCCTACGCTCCCATATATATTCTGTGTGTAATTTCCACAATCCCTTATAAATTTTGTGTATATGTTCCCACGCTGCCTTATATATTGGGAGGTTCTGTTCGCACGATCCCTTATAAATTGTGTTTAAATGTTCCCACGCTCCCTTAAAAATCATGTGCGTATGTGCCAACTCTCATTTATAAATTGTGTGTGTATGTCCCCACGCTGCCTTATATATTGGGAGTGCCTGTTTCTACGATCCCTTATAAATTGTGTCAATATGTTCCCACTCTCTCTTATAAATCATTTGTGAATGTGCCCACTCTCACATAAATTGTGAGTGTCTGTTCCCACTCTCCCTTATAAATTGTGTGTGCATGTTCCCACTCCCTCTTGTAAATTGTGTTTGTATTTTCCAACACTCCCTTAAAAATCTTGTGTGTATGTTTTCGCACTCCCTTATAATTCTTGTGTATGGTCCCACTCTCCCTTATAAATTCTGTGTGTCTGTTCCCGCTCTCCCTTATAAAATGTGTGTGAGTATTCAAACGCAACCTTATAAATTGTGTGTGTATTTTCCCACTCTCTCTTATAAATTGTGTGAGTCTGTGCCCACGCTCCTTTATAAACTTTGTGTGTATGTTTCCACGTTCCCTTATAAATTGTGTGGGTCTTTTTCCAACCTCTCTTATGAATTCTGTGCGTAAGATCCCAATTCTGTGCGTGAGTTCCACAATCCCTTATAAATCATATGTGTATGTTCCCACGCTGCCTTATATATTGGGAGTATCTGTTCCCACGATCCCTTATAAATTGTGTTTATACGTTCTCACTCTACCATAAAAATCATGTGCGTATGTATCCACTCTGACTTATAAATTGTGTGTGCCTGTTCCACCTCTCCTTTATAAATTGGGTGTTTAAGTTCCCACGCTGCCTTATATATTGTGAGTGTGTGTTCCCATAATCCCTTATAAATTATGTCTCTATGAGCGCACTCTCACTTATAAATTGTGTGTGTCTGTACCCACTCTCCCTTATAAATTTTGTGTGTATGTTCGCACGCTGCCTTATAAATTCTGTGTGTCTGTTCCCACTCTCCCTTATAAATTTTGTGTGTATGTTCCCTCGCTGCCTTATATATTGGGAGTGTCTGTTTCCACACTCCCTTATAAATTGTGTGGGTCTTTTCCCAACGTCTCTTATGAATTGTGTGCGTAAGTTCCCACGCTCCCATATATATTCTGTGTGTAATTTCCACAATCCCTTATAAATTTTGTGTGTATGTTCCCACGCTGCCTTATATATTGGGAGGATCTGTTCGCACGATCCCTTATAAATTGTGTTTAAATGTTCCCTGTCTCGCTTAAAAATCATGTGCGTATGTGCCCACTCTCATTTATAAATTGTGCGTGTATGTTCCCACGCTGCCTTATATATTGGGAGTGCCTGTTTCTACGATCCCTTATAAATTGTGTCAATATGTTCCCACTCTCTCTTATAAATCATTTGTTAATGTGCCCACTCTCACATAAATTGTGAGTGTCTGTTCCCACTCTCCCATATAAATTTGGTGTGTATGTTCCCACGCTGCCTTATATATTAGGTGAGTCTGTTCCCAAGGTTCCTTATAAATTGTGAATATCCCCACTCTCCCTTATAAATTGTGTATGTTTCCACACTCCCTTATATATTGTGTATGCATGTTCCCATTCCCTCTTGTAAATTGTGTGTGTATTTTCCAACACTCCCTTAGAAATCTTGTGGGTATGTCCTCATTCTCCCTTATAAATTGTGTGTGTAAGTTCGCACTCTACCTTATAAATTGTGTCTGTATGTTCCCAGTCTCCCTTAAAATAGTGTGTGTATGATCCCACGCTCCTTTATAAATTGTGTGTGTATGTTCCTGCTCTTCCCATTAACAGTGTGTGTATTTTCCCACTCCCCCGTATAAATTGTATGTGTTTATTCCCACACTCCCTTATAAATTGTGTGTGTATGTTCCCACACTCCCATATAAATTGTGTGGGTCTTTTTCCAACCTCTCTTATGAAATGTGTGCGTAAGTTCCCACACTCCCATATATATTCTGTGTGTAAATTCCACAATCCCTTATAAATTGTGTGTATATGTACCCACTCTCACTTATGAATTGTGTGTGTGCCTGTTCCCACTCTCCCTTATAAATTTTGTGTATATGTTCGCATGCTGCCTTATAAATTGTGTGTGTCTGTTCTCACACTCCAATATAAATTGTGTGTTTAAGTTCCCACTCTCCCTTATAAATTGTGTGTTTATGTTTCCACACTCCCTTATAAATTGTGTGTGCATGTTCCCACTCCCTCTTGTAAATTGTGTTTGTATTTTCCAACACTCCCTTAAAAATCTTGTGTGTATGTTTTCGCACTCCATTATAATTCTTGTGTATGGTCCCACTCTCCCTTATAAATTCTGTGTGTCTGTTCCCGCTCTCCCTTATAAAATGTGTGTGAATATTCAAACGGAACCTTATAAATTGTGTGTGAATTTTCCCACTCTCTCTTATAAATTGTGTGAGTCTGTGCCCACTCTCCTTTATAAACTTTGTGTGTATGTTTCCACACTCCCTTATAAATTGTGTGGGTCTTTTCCCAACGTCTCTTATGAATTCTGTGCTTAAGATCCCAATTCTGAGCGTGAGTTCTACAATCCCTTATAAATCATATGTGTATGTTCCCACGCTGCCTAATATATTGGGAGTATCTGTTCCCACGATCCCTTATAAATATGTTCCCACTCTACCTTAAAAATCATGTGCATTTGTATCCACTCTGACTTATAAATTTTGTGTGTCTCTTCCCACTCTCCTTTATAAATTGGGTGTGTATGTTCCCATGCTGCCTTATATATTGGGAGTGTCTGTTTCAACACTCCCTTATAAATTGTGTGGGTCTTTTCCCAACGTCTCTTATGAATTGTGTGCATAAATTCCCACGCTCCCATATATATTCTGTGTGTAATTTCCACAATCCCTTATAAATTTTGTGTGTATGTTCCCACGCTGCCTTATATATTGGGAGTGTCTGATTCTACGATCCCTTATAAATTGTGTTAATATGTTCCCACTCTCTCTTATAAATCATTTGTTAATGTGCCCACTCTCACATAAATTGTGAGTGTTTGTTCCCACTCTAACTTATAAATTTGGTGTGTATGTTCCCACGCTGCCGTATATATTGTGTGTGTCTGTTCCCAAGGACCCTTATAAATTGTGAATGTCCCCACTCTCCCTTATAAATTGTGTATGTTTCCACACTCCCTTATATATTGTGTATGCATGTTCCCACTCCCTCCTGTAAATTGTGTGTGTATTTTCCAAAACTCCCTTAGAAATCTTGTGTGTATGTCCTCACTCTCCCTTATTAATTGTGTGCGTAAGTTCGTACACTACCTTATAAATTGTGTGTGTATGTTCCCAGTCTCCCTTAAAATAGTGTGTGGATGAACCCACGCTCCTTTATAAATTGTGTGTGTATGTTCCTTCTCTTCCCATTAACAGTGTCTGTATTTTCCCACTCCCCCGTATAAATTGTATGTGTTTATTCCCACACTCCCTTATAAATTGTGTGTGTATGTTCCCACACTCCCCTATAAATTGTGTGGGTCTTTTTCCAACCTCTCTTATGAATTGTGTGCGTAAATTCCCACTCTCCCATATATATTCTGTGTGTGTTCCACAATCCCTTATAAATTGTGTGTATATGTATCCACACTCATTTATATATTGTGTGTGTGCCTGTTCCCACTCTCCCTTAGATATTCTGTGTGTAATTTCCACAATCCCTTATATTCTTTATGTGTATGTTCCCATGCTGCCTTATATATTGGGAGTGTATGTCCCCAGATCCCTTATAAATTGTGTCTATATGTTCCCACTCTCCCTTAAAAATCTTGTGTGTATATTTTCACACTCCCTTATAATTCATGTGTGTATGTTCCCACTCTGCCTTATAAATTCTGTGTGTCTGTTCCCACTCTCCTTTATAAACTCTGTGTTTATGTTTCCACGTTCCCTTATAAATTCTGTGGGTCTTTTTCCAACCTCTCTTATGAATTCTGTGCGTAAGATCCCAATTCTGTGCGTAAGTTCCACAATCCCTTACAAAAATTATGTGTTATGTTCCCACGCTGCCTTATATATTGGGAGTGTCTGTTCCCACGATCCCTTATAAATTGTGTCTATATGTGCCCACTCTCACTTATAAATTGTGTGTGTCTGTTCCCTCTCTCCTTTATAAATTGGGTGTGTATGTTCCCACGCTGCCTTATATATTGTGAGTGAGTGTGCCCATAATCCCTTATAAATTATGTCTCTTTGTGCCCACTCTCACTTATAAATTGTGTGTGTCTGTTCCCACTCTCCCTTATAAATTTTGTGTGTATGTTCCCTCGCTGCCTTATATATTGGGAGTGTCTGTTTCCACACTCCCTTATAAATTGTGTGGGTCTTTTCCCAACGTCTCTTATGAATTGTGTGCGTAAGTTCCTACGCTCCCATATATATTCTGTGTGTAATTTCCACAATCCCTTATAAATTTTGTGTATATGTTCCCACGTTGCCTTATATATTGGGAGGTTCTGTTCGCACGATCCCTTATAAATTGTGTTTAAATGTTCCCACGCTCCCTTAAAAATCATGTGTGTATGTGCCAACTCTCATTTATAAATTGTGTGTGTATGTTCCCACGCTGCCTTATATATTGGGAGATCCTGTTTCTACGATCCCTTATAAATTGTGTCAATATGTTCCCACTCTCTCTTATAAATCATTTGTGAATGTGCCCACTCTCACATAAATTGTGAGTGTCTGTTCCCACTCTCCCTTATAAATTGTGTGTGCATGTTCCCACTCCCTCTTGTAAATTGTGTTTGTATTTTCCAACACTCCCTTAAAAATCTTGTGTGTATGTTTTCGCACTCCCTTATAATTCTTGTGTATGGTCCCACTCTCCCTTATAAATTCTGTGTGTCTGTTCCCGCTCTCCCTTATAAAATGTGTGTGAGTATTCAAACGCAACCTTATAAATTGTGTGTGTATTTTCCCACTCTCTCTTATAAATTGTGTGAGTCTGTGCCCACGCTCCTTTATAAACTTTGTGTGTATGTTTCCACGTTCCCTTATAAATTGTGTGGGTCTTTTTCCAACCTCTCTTATGAATTCTGTGCGTAAGATCCCAATTCTGTGCGTGAGTTCCACAATCCCTTATAAATCATATGTGTATGTTCCCACGCTGCCTTATATATTGGGAGTATCTGTTCCCACGATCCCTTATAAATTGTGTTTATACGTTCTCACTCTACCATAAAAATCATGTGCGTATGTATCCACTCTGACTTATAAATTGTGTGTGCCTGTTCCACCTCTCCTTTATAAATTGGGTGTTTAAGTTCCCACGCTGCCTTATATATTGTGAGTGTGTGTTCCCATAATCCCTTATAAATTATGTCTCTATGAGCGCACTCTCACTTATAAATTGTGTGTGTCTGTACCCACTCTCCCTTATAAATTTTGTGTGTATGTTCGCACGCTGCCTTATAAATTCTGTGTGTCTGTTCCCACTCTCCCTTATAAATTATGTGTGTATGTTCCCTCGCTGCCTTATATATTGGGAGTGTCTGTTTCCACACTCCCTTATAAATTGTGTGGGTCTTTTCCCAACGTCTCTTATGAATTGTGTGCGTAAGTTCCCACGCTCCCATATATATTCTGTGTGTAATTTCCACAATCCCTTATAAATTTTGTGTGTATGTTCCCACGCTGCCTTATATATTGGGAGGATCTGTTCGCACGATCCCTTATAAATTGTGTTTAAATGTTCCCTCTCTCGCTTAAAAATCATGTGCGTATGTGCCCACTCTCATTTATAAATTGTGCGTGTATGTTCCCACGCTGCCTTATATATTGGGAGTGCCTGTTTCTACGATCCCTTATAAATTGTGTCAATATGTTCCCACTCTCTCTTATAAATCATTTGTTAATGTGCCCACTCTCACATAAATTGTGAGTGTCTGTTCCCACTCTCCCATATAAATTTGGTGTGTATGTTCCCACGCTGCCTTATATATTGGGTGAGTCTGTTCCCAAGGTTCCTTATAAATTGTGAATATCCCCACTCTCCCTTATAAATTGTGTATGTTTCCACACTCCCTTATATATTGTGTATGCATGTTCCCATTCCCTCTTGTAAATTGTGTGTGTATTTTCCAACACTCCCTTAGAAATCTTGTGGGTATGTCCTCATTCTCCCTTATAAATTGTGTGTGTAAGTTCGCACTCTACCTTATAAATTGTGTCTGTATGTTCCCAGTCTCCCTTAAAATAGTGTGTGTATGATCCCACGCTCCTTTATAAATTGTGTGTGTATGTTCCTGCTCTTCCCATTAACAGTGTGTGTATTTTCCCACTCCCCCGTATAAATTGTATGTGTTTATTCCCACACTCCCTTATAAATTGTGTGTGTATGTTCCCACACTCCCATATAAATTGTGTGGGTCTTTTTCCAACCTCTCTTATGAAATGTGTGCGTAAGTTCCCACACTCCCATATATATTCTGTGTGTAAATTCCACAATCCCTTATAAATTGTGTGTATATGTACCCACTCTCACTTATGAATTGTGTGTGTGCCTGTTCCCACTCTCCCTTATAAATTTTGTGTATATGTTCGCATGCTGCCTTATAAATTGTGTGTGTCTGTTCTCACACTCCAATATAAATTGTGTGTTTAAGTTCCCACTCTCCCTTATAAATTGTGTGTTTATGTTTCCACACTCCCTTATAAATTGTGTGTGCATGTTCCCACTCCCTCTTGTAAATTGTGTTTGTATTTTCCAACACTCCCTTAAAAATCTTGTGTGTATGATTTCACACTCCATTATAATTCTTGTGTATGGTCCCACTCTCCCTTATAAATTCTGTGTGTCTGTTCCCGCTCTCCCTTATAAAATGTGTGTGAATATTCAAACGGAACCTTATAAATTGTGTGTGAATTTTCCCACTCTCTCTTATAAATTGTGTGAGTCTGTGCCCACTCTCCTTTATAAACTTTGTGTGTATGTTTCCACACTCCCTTATAAATTGTGTGGGTCTTTTCCCAACGTCTCTTATGAATTCTGTGCTTAAGATCCCAATTCTGAGCGTGAGTTCTACAATCCCTTATAAATCATATGTGTATGTTCCCACGCTGCCTAATATATTGGGAGTATCTGTTCCCACGATCCCTTATAAATATGTTCCCACTCTACCTTAAAAATCATGTGCGTTTGTATCCACTCTGACTTATAAATTTTGTGTGTCTCTTCCCACTCTCCTTTATAAATTGGGTGTGTATGTTCCCATGCTGCCTTATATATTGGGAGTGTCTGTTTCAACACTCCCTTATAAATTGTGTGGGTCTTTTCCCAACGTCTCTTATGAATTGTGTGCATAAGTTCCCACGCTCCCATATATATTCTGTGTGTAATTTCCACAATCCCTTATAAATTTTGTGTGTATGTTCCCACGCTGCCTTATATATTGGGAGTGTCTGATTCTACGATCCCTTATAAATTGTGTTAATATGTTCCCACTCTCTCTTATAAATCATTTGTTAATGTGCCCACTCTCACATAAATTGTGAGTGTTTGTTCCCACTCTAACTTATAAATTTGGTGTGTATGTTCCCACGCTGCCGTATATATTGTGTGTGTCTGTTCCCAAGGACCCTTATAAATTGTGAATGTCCCCACTCTCCCTTATAAATTGTGTATGTTTCCACACTCCCTTATATATTGTGTATGCATGTTCCCACTCCCTCCTGTAAATTGTGTGTGTATTTTCCAAAACTCCCTTAGAAATCTTGTGTGTATGTCCTCACTCTCCCTTATTAATTGTGTGCGTACGTTCGTACACTACCTTATAAATTGTGTGTGTATGTTCCCAGTCTCCCTTAAAATAGTGTGTGGATGAACCCACGCTCCTTTATAAATTGTGTGTGTATGTTCCTTCTCTTCCCATTAACAGTGTCTGTATTTTCCCACTCCCCCGTATAAATTGTGTGGGTCTTTTTCCAACCTCTCTTATGAATTGTGTGCGTAAATTCCCACTCTCCCATATATATTCTGTGTGTGTTCCACAATCCCTTATAAATTGTATGTATATGTACCCACACTCCCTTATAAATTGTGTGTGTATGTTCCCACACTCCCCTATAAATTGTGTGGGTCTTTTTCCAACCTCTCTTATGAATTGTGTGCGTAAATTCCCACTCTCCCATATATATTCTGTGTGTGTTCCACAATCCCTTATAAATTGTGTGTATATGTACCCATACTCATTTATATATTGTGTGTGTGCCTGTTCCCACTCTCCCTTAGATATTCTGTGTGTAATTTCCACAATCCCTTATATTCTTTATGTGTATGTTCCCATGCTGCCTTATATATTGGGAGTGTATGTCCCCAGATCCCTTATAAATTGTGTCTATATGTTCCCACTCTCCCTTAAAAATCTTGT
Source organism: Narcine bancroftii (assembly GCF_036971445.1). Taxonomy (NCBI): domain Eukaryota; kingdom Metazoa; phylum Chordata; class Chondrichthyes; order Torpediniformes; family Narcinidae; genus Narcine; species Narcine bancroftii. Next base: position 315,861,319 of record NC_091469.1, on the reverse strand, counting down.
GTGTATATTTTCACACTCCCTTATAATTCATGTGTGTATGTTCCCACTCTGCCTTATAAATTCTGTGTGTCTGTTCCCACTCTCCTTTATAAACTCTGTGTTTATGTTTCCACGTTCCCTTATAAATTCTGTGGGTCTTTTTCCAACCTCTCTTATGAATTCTGTGCGTAAGATCCCAATTCTGTGCGTAAGTTCCACAATCCCTTACAAAAATTATGTGTTATGTTCCCACGCTGCCTTATATATTGGGAGTGTCTGTTCCCACGATCCCTTATAAATTGTGTCTATATGTGCCCACTCTCACTTATAAATTGTGTGTGTCTGTTCCCTCTCTCCTTTATAAATTGGGTGTGTATGTTCCCACGCTGCCTTATATATTGTGAGTGAGTGTGCCCATAATCCCTTATAAATTATGTCTCTTTGTGCCCACTCTCACTTATAAATTGTGTGTGTCTGTTCCCACTCTCCCTTATAAATTTTGTGTGTATGTTCCCTCGCTGCCTTATATATTGGGAGTGTCTGTTTCCACACTCCCTTATAAATTGTGTGGGTCTTTTCCCAACGTCTCTTATGAATTGTGTGCGTAAGTTCCTACGCTCCCATATATATTCTGTGTGTAATTTCCACAATCCCTTATAAATTTTGTGTATATGTTCCCACGTTGCCTTATATATTGGGAGGTTCTGTTCGCACGATCCCTTATAAATTGTGTTTAAATGTTCCCACGCTCCCTTAAAAATCATGTGCGTATGTGCCAACTCTCATTTATAAATTGTGTGTGTATGTTCCCACGCTGCCTTATATATTGGGAGATCCTGTTTCTACGATCCCTTATAAATTGTGTCAATATGTTCCCACTTTCTCTTATAAATCATTTGTGAATGTGCCCACTCTCACATAAATTGTGAGTGTCTGTTCCCACTCTCCCTTATAAATTGTGTGTGCATGTTCCCACTCCCTCTTGTAAATTGTGTTTGTATTTTTCAACACTCCCTTAAAAATCTTGTGTGTATGTTTTCGCACTCCCTTATAATTCTTGTGTATGGTACCACTCTCCCTTATAAATTCTGTGTGTCTGTTCCCGCTCTCCCTTATAAAATGTGTGTGAGTATTCAAACGCAACCTTATAAATTGTGTGTGTATTTTCCCACTCTCTCTTATAAATTGTGTGAGTCTGTGCCCACGCTCCTTTATAAACTTTGTGTGTATGTTTCCACGTTCCCTTATAAATTGTGTGGGTCTTTTTCCAACCTCTCTTATGAATTCTGTGCGTAAGATCCCAATTCTGTGCGTGAGTTCCACAATCCCTTATAAATCATATGTGTATGTTCCCACGCTGCCTTATATATTGGGAGTATCTGTTCCCACGATCCCTTATAAATTGTGTTTATACGTTCTCACTCTACCATAAAAATCATGTGCGTATGTATCCACTCTGACTTATAAATTGTGTGTGTCTGTTCCACCTCTCCTTTACAAATTGGGTGTTTATGTTCCCACGCTGCCTTATATATTGTGAGTGTGTGTTCCCATAATCCCTTATAAATTATATCTCTATGAGCGCACTCTCACTTATAAATTGTGTGTGTCTGTACCCACTCTCCCTTATAAATTTTGTGTGTAAGTTCGCACGCTGACTTATAAATTCTGTGTGTCTGTTCCCACTCTCCCTTATAAATTTTGTGTGTATGTTCCCTCGCTGCCTTATATATTGGGAGTGTCTGTTTCCACACTCCCTTATAAATTGTGTGGGTCTTTTCCCAACGTCTCTTATGAATTGTGTGCGTAAGTTCCCACGCTCCCATATATATTCTGTGTGTAATTTCCACAATCCCTTATAAATTTTGTGTGTATGTTCCCACGCTGCCTTATATATTGGGAGGATCTGTTCGCACGATCCCTTATAAATTGTGTTTAAATGTTCCCACTCTCGCTTAAAAATCATGTGCGTATGTGCCCACTCTCATTTATAAATTGTGCGTGTATGTTCCCACGCTGCCTTATATATTGGGAGTGCCTGTTTCTACGATCCCTTATAAATTGTGTCAATATGTTCCCACTCTCTCTTATAAATCATTTGTGAATGTGCCCACTCTCACATAAATTGTGAGTGTCTGTTCCCACTCTCCCTTATAAATTTAGTGTGTATGTCCCACGCTGCCTTATATATTGGGTGTGTCTGTTCCCAAGGTTCCTTATAAATTGTGAATATCCCCACTCTCCCTTATAAATTGTGTATGTTTCCACACTCCCTTATATATTGTGTATGCATGTTCCCATTCCCTCTTGTAAATTGTGTGTGTATTTTCCAACACTCCCTTAGAAATCTTGTGGGTATGTCCTCATTCTCCCTTATAAATTGTGTTTGTAAGTTCGCACTCTACCTTATAAATTGTGTCTGTATGTTCCCAGTCTCCCTTAAAATAGTGTGTGTATGATCCCACGCTCCTTTATAAATTGTGAGTGTCTGTTCCCACTCTGCCTTATAAATTGGGTGACTGTTCCCAAGATCCCTTATAAATTGTGTATGTCCCCACTCTACCTTATAAATTGAGTATGTTTTCACGCTCCCTTTTAAATTGTGTGTGTCTTTTTCCAACCTCTCTTAGGAAATGTGTGCGTAAGTTCCCACACTCCCATATATATTCTGTGTGTAAGTTCCACAATCCCTTATAAATTTTGTGTATATGTTCCCACGCTGCCTTATATATTGGGAGGTTCTGTTCGCACGATCCCTTATAAATTGTGTTTAAATGTTCCCACGCTCCCTTAAAAATCATGTGCGTATGTGCCAACTCTCATTTATAAATTGTGTGTGTATGTTCCCATGCTGCCTTATATATTGGGAGTACCTGTTTCTACGATCCCTTATAAATTGTGTCAATATGTTCCCACTCTCTCTTATAAATCATTTGTGAATGTGCCCACTCTCACATAAATTGTGAGTGTCTGTTCCCACTCTCCCTTATAAATTGTGTGTGCCTGTTCCCACCCTCCCTTAGATATTCTGTGTGTAATTTCCACAATCCCTTATATTCTTTATGTGTATGTTCCCACGCTGCCTTATATATTGGGAGATCCTGTTTCTACGATCCCTTATAAATTGTGTCAATATGTTCCCACTTTCTCTTATAAATCATTTGTGAATGTGCCCACTCTCACATAAATTGTGAGTGTCTCTTCCCACTCTCCCTTATAAATTGTGTGTGCATGTTCCCACTCCCTCTTGTAAATTGTGTTTGTATTTTCCAACACTCCCTTAAAAATCTTGTGTGTATGTTTTCGCACTCCCTTATAATTCTTGTGTATGGTCCCACTCTCCCTTATAAATTCTGTGTGTCTGTACCCACTCTCCCTTATAAATTTTGTGTGTATGTTCGCACGCTGACTTATAAATTCTGTGTGTCTGTTCCCACTCTCCCTTATAAATTTTGTGTGTATGTTCCCTCGCTGCCTTATATATTGGGAGTGTCTGTTTCCACACTCCCTTATAAATTGTGTGGGTCTTTTCCCAACGTCTCTTATGAATTGTGTGCGTAAGTTCCCACGCTCCCATATATATTCTGTGTGTAATTTCCACAATCCCTTATAAATTTTGTGTGTATGTTCCCACGCTGCCTTATATATTGGGAGGATTTGTTCGCACGATCCCTTATAAATTGTGTTTAAATGTTCCCACTCTCGCTTAAAAATCATGTGCGTATGTGCCCACTCTCATTTATAAATTGTGCGTGTATGTTCCCACGCTGCCTTATATATTGGGAGTGCCTGTTTCTACGATCCCTTATAAATTGTGTCAATATGTTCCCACTCTCTCTTATAAATCATTTGTGAATGTGCCCACTCTCACATAAATTGTGAGTGTCTGTTCCCACTCTCCCTTATAAATTGTGTGTGCCTGTTCCCACCCTCCCTTAGATATTCTGTGTGTAATTTCCACAATCCCTTATATTCTTTATGTGTATGTTCCCACGCTGCCTTATATATTGGGAGTGTATGTCCCCAGATCCCTTATAAATTGTGTCTATATGTTCCCACTCTCCCTTAAAAATCTTGTGTGTATGTTTTCACACTCCCTTATAATTCTTGTGTGTATGTTCCCACTCTGCCTTATTAATTCTGTGTGTGTGTTCCCACTCTCCTTTATAAACTCTGTGTTTATGTTTCCACGTTCCCTTATAAATTCTGTGGGTCTTTTTCCAACCTCTCTTATGAATTCTGTGCGTAAGATCCCAATTCTGTGAGTAAGTTCCACAATCCCTTACAAATTATATGTGTATGTTCCCACGCTGCCTTATATATTGGGAGTGTCTGTTCCCACGATCCCTTATAAATTGTGTCTATATGTGCCCACTCTCACTTATAAATTGTGTGTGTCTGTTCCCACTCTCCCTTATAAATTTTGTGTGTATGTTCCCTCGCTGCCTTATATATCTAGAGTGTCTGTTTCCACACTCCCTTATAAATTGTGTGGGTCTTTTCCCAACGTCTCTTATGAATTGTGTGCGTAAGTTCCTACGCTCCCATATATATTCTGTGTGTAATTTCCACAATCCCTTATAAATTTTGTGTATATGTTCCCACGCTGCCTTATATATTGGGAGGTTCTGTTCGCACGATCCCTTATAAATTGTGTTTAAATGTTCCCACGCTCCCTTAAAAATCATGTGCGTATGTGCCAACTCTCATTTATAAATTGTGTGTGTATGTTCCCACGCTGCCTTATATATTGGGAGTGCCTGTTTCTACGATCCCTTATAAATTGTGTCAATATGTTCCCACTTTCTCTTATAAATCATTTGTGAATGTGCCCACTCTCACATAAATTGTGAGTGTCTGTTCCCACTCTCCCTTATAAATTGTGTGTGCATGTTCCCACTCCCTCTTGTAAATTGTGTTCGTATTTTCCAACACTCCCTTATAAATCTTGTGTGTATATTTTCGCACTCCCTTATAATTTTTGTGTATGGTCCCGCTCTCCCTTATAAATTCTGTGTGTCTGTTCCCGCTCTCCCTTATAAAATGTGTGTGAGTATTCAAACGCAACCTTATAAATTGTGTGTGTATTTTCCCACTCTCTCTTATAAATTGTGTGAGTCTGTGCCCACGCTCCTTTATAAACTTTGTGTGTATGTTTCCACGTTCCCTTATAAATTGTGTGGGTCTTTTTCCAACCTCTCTTATGAATTCTGTGCGTAAGATCCCAATTCTGTGCGTGAGTTCCACAATCCCTTATAAATCATATGTGTATGTTCCCACGCTGCCTTATATATTGGGAGTATCTGTTCCCACGATCCCTTATAAATTGTGTTTATACGTTCTCACTCTACCATAAAAATCATGTGCGTATGTATCCACTCTGACTTATAAATTGTGTGTGTCTGTTCCACCTCTCCTTTATAAATTGGGTGTTTATGTTCCCACGCTGCCTTATATATTGTGAGTGTGTGTTCCCATAATCCCTTATAAATTATATCTCTATGAGCGCACTCTCACTTATAAATTGTGTGTGTCTGTACCCACTCTCCCTTATAAATTTTGTGTGTATGTTCGCACGCTGACTTATAAATTCTGTGTGTCTGTTCCCACTCTCCCTTATAAATTTTGTGTGTATGTTCCCTCGCTGCCTTATATATTGGGAGTGTCTGTTTCCACACTCCCTTATAAATTGTGTGGGTCTTTTCCCAACGTCTCTTATGAATTGTGTGCGTAAGTTCCCACGCTCCCATATATATTCTGTGTGTAATTTCCACAATCCCTTATAAATTTTGTGTGTATGTTCCCACGCTGCCTTATATATTGGGAGGATCTGTTCGCACGATCCCTTATAAATTGTGTTTAAATGTTCCCACTCTCGCTTAAAAATCATGTGCGTATGTGCCCACTCTCATTTATAAATTGTGCGTGTATGTTCCCACGCTGCCTTATATATTGGGAGTGCCTGTTTCTACGATCCCTTATAAATTGTGTCAATATGTTCCCACTCTCTCTTATAAATCATTTGTGAATGTGCCCACTCTCACATAAATTGTGAGTGTCTGTTCCCACTCTCCCTTATAAATTTAGTGTGTATGTTCCCACGCTGCCTTATATATTGGGTGTGTCTGTTCCCAAGGTTCCTTATAAATTGTGAATATCCCCACTCTCCCTTATAAATTGTGTATGTTTCCACACTCCCTTATATATTGTGTATGCATGTTCCCATTCCCTCTTGTAAATTGTGTGTGTATTTTCCAACACTCCCTTAGAAATCTTGTGGGTATGTCCTCATTCTCCCTTATAAATTGTGTTTGTAAGTTCGCACTCTACCTTATAAATTGTGTCTGTATGTTCCCAGTCTCCCTTAAAATAGTGTGTGTATGATCCCACGCTCCTTTATAAATTGTGTGTTTATGTTCCTGCTCTTCCCATTAACAGTGTGTGTATTTTCCCACTCCCCCGTATAAATTGTATGTGTTTATTCCCACACTCCCTTATAAATTGTGTGTGTATGTTCCCACACTCCCATATAAATTGTGTGGGTCTTTTTCCAACCTCTCTTATGAATTGTGTGCGTACGTTCCCACACTCCCATAAATATATTCTGTGTGTGTTCCACAATCCCTTATAAATTGTATGTATATGTACCCACTCTCACTTATAAATTGTGTGTGTGCCTGTTCCCACTCTCCTTTATAAATTTTGTGTGTATCTCCCACGCTGCCTTATAAATTGTGCTTGTGTCTGTTCTCACACTCCAATATAAATTGTGTTTTTATGTTCCCACACTCCCCTATAAATTGTGTGGGTCTTTTTCCAACCTCTCTTATGAATTGTGTGCGTAAGTTCCCACGCTCCCCTATATATTCTATGTGTAATTTCCACAATCCCTTATAAATTTTGTGTGTATGTTCCCACTCTGCCTTATATATTGGGAGTGTCTGTTTCTACGATCCCTTATAAATTGTGTCAATATGTTGCCACTCTCTCTTATAAATCATTTGTGAATGTGCCCACTCTCACATAAATTGTGAGTGTCTGTTCCCACTCTGCCTTATAAATTGGGTGACTGTTCCCAAGATCCCTTATAAATTGTGTATGTCCCCACTCTACCTTATAAATTGAGTATGTTTTCACGCTCCCTTTTAAATTGTGTGTGTCTTTTTCCAACCTCTCTTATGAAATGTGTGCGTAAGTTCCCACACTCCCATATATATTCTGTGTGTAAATTCCACAATCCCTTATAAATTGTGTGTATATGTACCCACTCTCACTTATGAATTGTGTGTGTGCCTGTTCCCACTCTCCCTTATAAATTTTGTGTATATGTTCGCATGCTGCCTTATAAATTCTGTGTGTCTGTTCCCACTCTCCTTTATAAACTCTGTGTTTATGTTTCCACGTTCCCTTATAAATTCTGTGGGTCTTTTTCCAACCTCTCTTATGAATTCTGTGCGTAAGATCCCAATTCTGTGAGTAAGTTCCACAATCCCTTACAAATTATATGTGTATGTTCCCACGCTGCCTTATATATTGGGAGTGTCTGTTCCCACGATCCCTTATAAATTGTGTCTATATGTGACCACTCTCACTTATAAATTGTGTGTGTGCCTGTTCCCACTCTCCCTTATAAATTTTGTGTATATGTTTGCATGCTGCCTTATAAATTGTGTGTGTCTGTTCTCACACTCCAATATAAATTGTGTGTTTAAGTTCCCACACTCCCTTATAAATTGTGTGTTTATGTTTCCACACTCCCTTATAAATTGTGTGTGCATGTTCCCACTCCCTCTTGTAAATTGTGTTTGTATTTTCCAACACTCCCTTAAAAATCTTGTGTGTATGTTTTCGCACTCCATTATAATTCTTGTGTATGGTCCCACTCTCCCTTATAAATTCTGTGTGTCTGTTCCCGCTCTCCCTTATAAAATGTGTGTGAATATTCAAACGGAACCTTATAAATTGTGTGTGAATTTTCCCACTCTCTCTTATAAATTGTGTGAGTCTGTGCCCACTCTCCTTTATAACCTTTGTGTGTATGTTTCCACGTTCCCTTATAAATTGTGTGGGTCTTTTTCCAACCTCTCTTATGAATTCTGTGCTTAAGATCCCAATTCTGAGCGTGAGTTCTACAATCCCTTATAAATCATATGTGTATGTTCCCACGCTGCCTAATATATTGGGAGTATCTGTTCCCACGATCCCTTATAAATATGTTCCCACTCTACCTTAAAAATCATGTGCGTTTGTATCCACTCTGACTTATAAATTTTGTGTGTCTCTTCCCACTCTCCTTTATAAATTGGGTGTGTATGTTCCCATGCTGCCTTATATATTGGGAGTGTCTGTTTCAACACTCCCTTATAAATTGTGTGGGTCTTTTCCCAACGTCTCTTATGAATTGTGTGCATAAGTTCCCACGCTCCCATATATATTCTGTGTGTAATTTCCACAATCCCTTATAAATTTTGTGTGTATGTTCCCACATTGCCTTATATATTGGGAGTGTCTGTTTCTACGATCCCTTATAAATTGTGTTAATATGTTCCCACTCTCTCTTATAAATCATTTGTTAATGTGCCCACTCTCACATAAATTGTGAGTGTCTGTTCCCACTCTAACTTATAAATTTGGTGTGTATGTTCCCACGCTGCCGTATATATTGTGTGTGTCTGTTCCCAAGGACCCTTATAAATTGTGAATGTCCCCACTCTCCCTTATAAATTGTGTATGTTTCCACACTCCCTTATATATTGTGTATGCATGTTCCCACTCCCTCCTGTAAATTGTGTGTGTATTTTCCAACACTCCCTTAGAAATCTTGTGTGTATGTCCTCATTCTCCCTTATTAATTGTGTGCGTAAGTTCGTACACTACCTTATAAATTGTGTGTGTATGTTCCCAGTCTCCCTTAAAATAGTGTGTGGATGAACCCACGCTCCTTTATAAATTGTGTGTGTATGTTCCTTCTCTTCCCATTAACAGTGTCTGTATTTTCCCACTCCCCCGTATAAATTGTATGTGTTTATTCCCACACTCCCTTATAAATTGTGTGTGTATGTTCCCACACTCCCCTATAAATTGTGTGGGTCTTTTTCCAACCTCTCTTATGAATTGTGTGCGTAAGTTCCCATACTCCCATATTTATTCTGTGTGTGTTCCACAATCCCTTATAAATTGTGTGTATATGTACCCACACTCATTTATATATTGTGTGTGTGCCTGTTCCCACTCTCCCTTAGATATTCTGTGTGTAATTTCCACAATCCCTTATATTCTTTAGGTGTATGTTCCCACACTGCCTTATATATTGGGAGTGTATGTCCCCAGATCCCTTATAAATTGTGTCTATATGTTCCCACTCTCCCTTAAAAATCTTGTGTGTATGTTTTCACACTCCCTTATAATTCATGTGTGTATGTTCCCACTCTGCCTTATAAATTCTGTGTGTCTGTTCCCACTCTCCTTTATAAACTCTGTGTTTATGTTTCCACGTTCCCTTATAAATTCTGTGGGTCTTTTTCCAACCTCTCTTATGAATTCTGTGCGTAAGATCCCAATTCTGTGCGTAAGTTCCACAATCCCTTACAAATTATATGTGTAAGTTCCCACGCTGCCTTATATATTGGGAGTGTCTGTTCCCACGATCCCTTATAAATTGTGTCTATATGTGCCCACTCTCACTTATAAATTGTGTGTGTCTGTTCCCACTCTCCTTTATAAATTGGGTGTGTATGTTCCCACGCTGCCTTATATATTGTGAGTGTGTGTGCCCATAATCCCTTATAAATTATGTCTCTTTGTGCCCACTCTCACTTATAAATTGTGTGTGTCTGTTCGCACTCTGCCTTATAAATTTTGTGTGTATGTTCCCTCGCTGCCTTATATATTGGGAGTGTCTGTTTCCACACTCCCTTATAAATTGTGTGGGTCTTTTCCCAACGTCTCTTATGAATTGTGTGCGTAAGTTCCTACGCTCCCATATATATTCTGTGTGTAATTTCCACAATCCCTTATAAATTTTGTGTATATGTTCCCACGCTGCCTTATATATTGGGAGGTTCTGTTCGCACGATCCCTTATAAATTGTGTTTAAATGTACCCACGCTCCCTTAAAAATCATGTGCGTATGTGCCAACTCTCATTTATCAATTGTGTGTGTATGTTCCCACGCTGCCTTATATATTGGGAGTGCCTGTTTCTACGATCCCTTATAAATTGTGTCAATATGTTCCCACTCTCTCTTATAAATCATTTGTGAATGTGCCCACTCTCGCATAAATTGTGAGTGTCTGTTCCCACTCTCCCTTATAAATTGTGTGTGCCTGTTCCCACTCTCCCTTAGATATTCTGTGTGTAATTTCCACAATCCCTTATATTCTTTATGTGTATGTTCCCACGCTGCCTTATATATTGGGAGTGTATGTCCCCAGATCCCTTATAAATTGTGTCTATATGTTCCCACTCTCCCTTAAAAATCTTGTGTGTATGTTTTCACACTCCCTTATAATTCTTGTGTGTATGTTCCCACTCTGCCTTATAAATTCTGTGTGTCTGTTCCCACTCTCCTTTATAAACTCTGTGTTTATGTTTCCACGTTACCTTATAAATTCTGTGGGTCTTTTTCCAACCTCTCTTATGAATTCTGTGCGTAAGATCCCAATTCTGTGAGTAAGTTCCACAAACCCTTACAAATTATATGTGTATGTTTCCACGCTGCCTTATATATTGGGAGTGTCTGTTCCCACGATCCCTTATAAATTGTGTCTATATGTGACCACTCTCACTTATAAATTGTGTGTGTCTGTTCCCACTCTCCCTTATAAATTTTGTGTGTATGTTCCCTCGCTGCCTTATATATTGGGAGTGTCTGTTTCCACACTCCCTTATAAATTGTGTGGGTCTTTTCCCAACGTCTCTTATGAATTGTGTGCGTAAGTTCCTACGCTCCCATATATATTCTGTGTGTAATTTCCACAATCCCTTATAAATTTTGTGTATATGTTCCCACGCTGCCTTATATATTGGGAGGTTCTGTTCGCACGATCCCTTATAAATTGTGTTTAAATGTTCCCACGCTCCCTTAAAAATCATGTGCGTATGTGCCAACTCTCATTTATAAATTGTGTGTGTATGTTCCCACGCTGCCTTATATATTGGGAGTGCCTGTTTCTACGATCCCTTATAAATTGTGTCAATATGTTCCCACTTTCTCTTATAAATCATTTGTGAATGTGCCCACTCTCACATAAATTGTGAGTGTCTGTTCGCTCTCTCCCTTATAAATTGTGTGTGCATGTTCCCACTCCCTCTTGTAAATTGTGTTTGTATTTTCCAACACTCCCTTAAAAATCTTGTGTGTATTTTTTCGCACTCCCTTATAATTCTTGTGTATGGTCCCACTCTCCCTTATAAATTCTGTGTGTCTGTTCCCGCTCTCCCTTATAAAATGTGTGTGAGTATTCAAACGCAACCTTATAAATTGTGTGTGTATTTTCCCACTCTCTCTTATAAATTGTGTGAGTCTGTGCCCACGCTCCTTTATAAACTTTGTGTGTATGTTTCCACGTTCCCTTATAAATTGTGTGGGTCTTTTTCCAACCTCTCTTATGAATTCTGTGCGTAAGATCCCAATTCTGTGCGTGAGTTCCACAATCCCTTATAAATCATATGTTTATGTTCCCACGCTGCCTTATATATTGGGAGTATCTGTTCCCACGATCCCTTATAAATTGTGTTTATACGTTCTCACTCTACCATAAAAATCATGTGCGTATGTATCCACTCTGACTTATAAATTGTGTGTGTCTGTTCCACCTCTCCTTTATAAATTGGGTGTTTATGTTCCCACGCTGAGTTATATATTGTGAGTGTGTGTTCCCATAATCCCTTATAAATTATATCTCTATGAGCGTACTCTCACTTATAAATTGTGTGTGTCTGTACCCACTCTCCCTTATAAATTTTGTGTGTATGTTCGCACGCTGACTTATAAATTCTGTGTGTCTGTTCCCACTCTCCCTTATAAATTTTGTGTGTATGTTCCCTCGCTGCCTTATATATTGGGAGTGTCTGTTTCCACACTCCCTTATAAATTGTGTGGGTCTTTTCCCAACGTCTCTTACGAATTGTGTGCGTAAGTTCCCACGCTCCCATATATATTCTGTGTGTAATTTCCACAATCCCTTATAAATTTTGTGTGTATGTTCCCACGCTGCCTTATATATTGGGAGGATCTGTTCGCACGATCCCTTATAAATTGTGTTTAAATGTTCCCACTCTCGCTTAAAAATCATGTGCGTATGTGCCCACTCTCATTTATAAATTGTGCGTGTATGTTCCCACGCTGCCTTATATATTGGGAGTGCCTGTTTCTACGATCCCTTATAAATTGTGTCAATATGTTCCAACTCTCTCTTATAAATCATTTGTGAATGTGCCCACTCTCACATAAATTGTGAGTGTCTGTTCCCACTCTCCCTTATAAATTTAGTGTGTATGTTCCCACGCTGCCTTATATATTGGGTGTGTCTGTTCCCAAGGTTCCTTATAAATTGTGAATATCCCCACTCTCCCTTATAAATTGTGTATGTTTCCACACTCCCTTATATATTGTGTATGCATGTTCCCATTCCCTCTTGTAAATTGTGTGTGTATTTTCCAACACTCCCTTAGAAATCTTGTGGGTATGTCCTCATTCTCCCTTATAAATTGTGTTTGTAAGTTCGCACTCTACCTTATAAATTGTGTCTGTATGTTCCCAGTCTCCCTTAAAATAGTGTGTGTATGATCCCACGCTCCTTTATAAATTGTGTGTGTATGTTCCTGCTCTTCCCATTAACAGTGTGTGTATTTTCCCACTCCCTCGTATAAATTGTATGTGTTTATTCCCACACTCCCTTATAAATTGTGTGTGTATGTTCCCACACTCCCATATAAATTGTGTGGGTCTTTTTCCAACCTCTCTTATGAATTGTGTGCGTAAGTTCCCACACTCCCATATATATTCTGTGTGTGTTCCACAATCCCTTATAAATTGTGTGTATATGTACCCACACTCATTTATATATTGTGTGTGTGCCTGTTCCCACTCTCCCTTAGATATTCTGTGTGTAATTTCCACAATCCCTTATATTCTTTAGGTGTATGTTCCCACGCTGCCTTATATATTGGGAGTGTATGTCCCCAGATCCCTTATAAATTGTGTCTATATGTTCCCACTCTCCCTTAAAAATCTTGTGTGTATGTTTTCACACTCCCTTATAATTCGTGTGTGTATGTTCCCACTCTGCCTTATAAATTCTGTGTGTCTGTTCCCACTCTCCTTTATAAACTCTGTGTTTATGTTTCCACGTTCCCTTATAAATTCTGTGGGTCTTTTTCCAACCTCTCTTATGAATTCTGTGCGTAAGATCCCAATTCTGTGCGTAAGTTCCACAATCCCTTACAAATTATATGTGTAAGTTCCCACGCTGCCTTATATATTGGGAGTGTCTGTTCCCATGATCCCTTATAAATTGTGTCTATATGTGCCCACTCTCACTTATAAATTGTGTGTGTCTGTTCCCACTCTCCTTTATAAATTGGGTGTGTATGTTCCCACGCTGCCTTATATATTGTGAGTGTGTGTGCCCATAATCCCTTATAAATTATGTCTCTTTGTGCCCACTCTCACTTATAAATTGTGTGTGTCTGTTCCCACTCTCCCTTATAAATTTTGTGTGTATGTTCCCTCGCTGCCTTATATATTGGGAGTGTCTGTTTCCACACTCCCTTATAAATTGTGTGGGTCTTTTCCCAACGTCTCTTATGAATTGTGTGCGTAAGTTCCTACGCTCCCATATATATTCTGTGTGTAATTTCCACAATCCCTTATAAATTTTGTGTATATGTTCCCACGCTGCCTTATATATTGGGAGGTTCTGTTCGCACGATCCCTTATAAATTGTGTTTAAATGTACCCACGCTCCCTTAAAAATCATGTGCGTATGTGCCAACTCTCATTTATCAATTGTGTGTGTATGTTCCCACGCTGCCTTATATATTGGGAGTGCCTGTTTCTACGATCCCTTATAAATTGTGTCAATATGTTCCCACTCTCTCTTATAAATCATTTGTGAATGTGCCCACTCTCGCATAAATTGTGAGTGTCTGTTCCCACTCTCCCTTATAAATTGTGTGTGCCTGTTCCCACTCTCCCTTAGATATTCTGTGTGTAATTTCCACAATCCCTTATATTCTTTATGTGTATGTTCCCACGCTGCCTTATATATTGGGAGTGTATGTCCCCAGATCCCTTATAAATTGTGTCTATATGTTCCCACTCTCCCTTAAAAATCTTGTGTGTATGTTTTCACACTCCCTTATAATTCTTGTGTGTAAGTTCCCACTCTGCCTTATAAATTCTGTGGGTCTTTTTCCAACCTCTCTTATGAATTCTGTGCGTAAGATCCCAATTCTGTGAGTAAGTTCCACAAACCCTTACAAATTATATGTGTATGTTTCCACGCTGCCTTATATATTGGGAGTGTCTGTTCCCATGATCCCTTATAAATTGTGTCTATATGTGACCACTCTCACTTATAAATTGTGTGTGTCTGTTCCCACTCTCCCTTATAAATTTTGTGTGTATGTTCCCTCGCTGCCTTATATATTGGGAGTGTCTGTTTCCACACTCCCTTATAAATTGTGTGGGTCTTTTCCCAACGTCTCTTATGAATTGTGTGCGTAAGTTCCTACGCTCCCATATATATTCTGTGTGTAATTTCCACAATCCCTTATAAATTTTGTGTATATGTTCCCACGCTGCCTTATATATTGGGAGGTTCTGTTCGCACGATCCCTTATAAATTGTGTTTAAATGTTCCCACGCTCCCTTAAAAATCATGTGCGTATGTGCCAACTCTCATTTATAAATTGTGTGTGTATGTTCCCACGCTGCCTTATATATTGGGAGTGCCTGTTTCTACGATCCCTTATAAATTGTGTCAATATGTTCCCACTTTCTCTTATAAATCATTTGTGAATGTGCCCACTCTCACATAAATTGTGAGTGTCTGTTCCCACTCTCCCTTATAAATTGTGTGTGCATGTTCCCACTCCCTCTTGTAAATTGTGTTTGTATTTTCCAACACTCCCTTAAAAATCTTGTGTGTATTTTTTCGCACTCCCTTATAATTCTTGTGTATGGTCCCACTCTCCCTTATAAATTCTGTGTGTCTGTTCCCGCTCTCCCTTATAAAATGTGTGTGAGTATTCAAACGCAACCTTATAAATTGTGTGTGTATTTTCCCACTCTCTCTTATAAATTGTGTGAGTCTGTGCCCACGCTCCTTTATAAACTTTGTGTGTATGTTTCCACGTTCCCTTATAAATTGTGTGGGTCTTTTTCCAACCTCTCTTACGAATTCTGTGCGTAAGATCCCAATTCTGTGCGTGAGTTCCACAATCCCTTATAAATCATATGTTTATGTTCCCACGCTGCCTTATATATTGGGAGAGTCTGTTCCCACGATCCCTTATAAATTGTGTTTATACGTTCTCACTCTACCATAAAAATCATGTGCGTATGTATCCACTCTGACTTATAAATTGTGTGTGTCTGTTCCACCTCTCCTTTATAAATTGGGTGTTTATGTTCCCACGCTGCCTTATATATTGTGAGTGTGTGTTCCCATAATCCCTTATAAATTATATCTCTATGAGCGCACTCTCACTTATAAATTGTGTGTGTCTGTACCCACTCTCCCTTATAAATTTTGTGTGTATGTTCGCACGCTGACTTATAAATTCTGTGTGTCTGTTCCCACTCTCCCTTATAAATTTTGTGTGTATGTTCCCTCGCTGCCTTATATATTGGGAGTGTCTGTTTCCACACTCCCTTATAAATTGTGTGGGTCTTTTCCCAACGTCTCTTATGAATTGTGTGCGTAAGTTCCTACGCTCCCATATATATTCTGTGTGTAATTTCCACAATCCCTTATAAATTTTGTGTATATGTTCCCACGCTGCCTTATATATTGGGAGGTTCTGTTCGCACGATCCCTTATAAATTGTGTTTAAATGTTCCCACGCTCCCTTAAAAATCATGTGCGTATGTGCCAACTCTCATTTATAAATTGTGTGTGTATGTTCCCACGCTGCCTTATATATTGGGAGTGCCTGTTTCTACGATCCCTTATAAATTGTGTCAATATGTTCCCACTTTCTCTTATAAATCATTTGTGAATGTGCCCACTCTCACATAAATTGTGAGTGTCTGTTCCCACTCTCCCTTATAAATTGTGTGTGCATGTTCCCACTCCCTCTTGTAAATTGTGTTTGTATTTTCCAACACTCCCTTAAAAATCTTGTGTGTATGTTTTCGCACTCCCTTATAATTCTTGTGTATGGTCCCACTCTCCCTTATAAATTCTGTGTGTCTGTTCCCGCTCTCCCTTATAAAATGTGTGTGAGTATTCAAACGCAACCTTATAAATTGTGTGAGTATTTTCCCACTCTCTCTTATAAATTGTGTGAGTCTGTGCCGATGCTCCTTTATAAACTTTGTGTGTATGTTTCCACGTTCCCTTATAAATTGTGTGGGTCTTTTTCCAACCTCTCTTATGAATTCTGTGCGTAATATCCCAATTCTGTGCGTGAGTTCCACAATCCCTTATAAATCATATGTTTATGTTCCCACGCTGCCTTATATATTGGGAGTATCTGTTCCCACGATCCCTTATAAATTGTGTTTATACGTTCTCACTCTACCATAAAAATCATGTGCGTATGTATCCACTCTGACTTATAAATTGTGTGTGTCTGTTCCACCTCTCCTTTATAAATTGGGTGTTTATGTTCCCACGCTGCCTTATATATTGTGAGTGTGTGTTCCCATAATCCCTTATAAATTATATCTCTATGAGCGCACTCTCACTTATAAATTGTGTGTGTCTGTACCCACTCTCCCTTATAAATTTTGTGTGTATGTTCGCACGCTGACTTATAAATTCTGTGTGTCTGTTCCCACTCTCCCTTATAAATTTAGTGTGTATGTTCCCACGCTGCCTTATATATTGGGTGTGTCTGTTCCCAAGGTTCCTTATAAATTGTGAATATCCCCACTCTCCCTTATAAATTGTGTATGTTTCCACACTCCCTTATATATTGTGTATGCATGTTCCCATTCCCTCTTGTAAATTGTGTGTGTATTTTCCAACACTCCCTTAGAAATCTTGTGGGTATGTCCTCATTCTCCCTTATAAATTGTGTTTGTAAGTTCGCACTCTACCTTATAAATTGTGTCTGTATGTTCCCAGTCTCCCTTAAAATAGTGTGTGTATGATCCCACGCTCCTTTATAAATTGTGTGTGTATGTTCCTGCTCTTCCCATTAACAGTGTGTGTATTTTCCCACTCCCTCGTATAAATTGTATGTGTTTATTCCCACACTCCCTTATAAATTGTGTGTGTATGTTCCCACACTCCCATATAAATTGTGTGGGTCTTTTTCCAACCTCTCTTATGAATTGTGTGCGTACGTTCCCACACTCCCATAAATATATTCGGTGTGTGTTCCACAATCCCTTATAAATTGTATGTATATGTACCCACTCTCACTTATAAATTGTGTGTGTGCCTGTTCCCACTCTCCTTTGTAAATTTTGTGTGTATCTCCCACGCTGCCTTATAAATTGTGCTTGTGTCTGTTCTCACACTCCAATATAAATTGTGTTTTTATGTTTCCACACTCCTCTATAAATTGTGTGGGTCTTTTTCCAAATTCTCTTATGAATTGTGTGCGTAAGTTCCCACGCTCCCATATATATTCTATGTGTAATTTCCACAATCCCTTATAAATTTTGTGTGTATGTTCCCACTCTGCCTTATATATTGGGAGTGTCTGTTTCTACGATCCCTTATAAATTGTGTCAATATGTTGCCACTCTCTCTTATAAATCATTTGTGAATGTGCCCACTCTCACATAAATTGTGAGTGTCTGTTCCCACTCTGCCTTATAAATTGGGTGACTGTTCCCAAGATCCCTTATAAATTGTGTATGTCCCCACTCTACCTTATAAATTGAGTATGTTTTCACGCTCCCTTTTAAATTGTGTGTGTCTTTTTCCAACCTCTCTTATGAAATGTGTGCGTAAGTTCCCACACTCCCATATATATTCTGTGTGTAAATTCCACAATCCCTTATAAATTGTGTGTATATGTACCCACTCTCACTTATGAATTGTGTGTGTGCCTGTTCCCACTCTCCCTTATAAATTTTGTGTATATGTTCGCATGCTGCCTTATAAATTGTGAGTGTCTGTTCTCACACTCCAATATAAATTGTGTGTTTAAGTTCCCACACTCCCTTATAAATTGTGTGTTTATGTTCCCACTCTCCCTTATAAATTTTGTGTATATGTTCGCATGCTGCCTTATATATTGTGTGTGTCTGTTCTCACACTCCAATATAAATTGTGTGTTTAAGTTCCCACACTCCCTTATAAATTGTGTGTTTATGTTTCCACACTCCCTTATAAATTGTGTGTGCATGTTCCCACTCCCTCTTGTAAATTGTGTTTGTATTTTCCAACACTCCCTTAAAAATCTTGTGTGTATGTTTTCGGACTCCATTATAATTCTTGTGTATGGTCCCACTCTCCCTTATAAATTCTGTGTGTCTGTTCCCGCTCTCCCTTATAAAATGTGTGTGAATATTCAAACGGAACCTTATAAATTGTGTGTGAATTTTCCCACTCTCTCTTATAAATTGTGTGAGTCTGTGCCCACTCTCCTTTATAAACTTTGTGTGTATGTTTCCACGTTCCCTTATAAATTGTGTGGGTCTTTTTCCAACCTCTCTTATGAATTCTGTGCTTAAGATCCCAATTCTGAGCGTGAGTTCTACAATCCCTTATAAATCATATGTGTATGTTCCCACACTGCCTAATATATTGGGAGTATCTGTTCCCACGATCCCTTATAAATATGTTCCCACTCTACCTTAAAAATCATGTGCGTTTGTATCCACTCTGACTTATAAATTTTGTGTGTCTCTTCCCACTCTCCTTTATAAATTGGGTGTGTATGTTCCCATGCTGCCTTATATATTGGGAGTGTCTGTTTCAACACTCCCTTATAAATTGTGTGGGTCTTTTCCCAACGTCTCTTATGAATTGTGTGCATAAGTTCCCACGCTCCCATATATATTCTGTGTGTAATTTCCACAATCCCTTATAAATTTTGTGTGTATGTTCCCACGCTGCCTTATATATTGGGAGTGTCTGTTTCTACGATCCCTTATAAATTGTGTTAATATGTTCCCACTCTCTCTTATAAATCATTTGTTAATGTGCCCACTCTCACATAAATTGTGAGTGTCTGTTCCCACTCTAACTTATAAATTTGGTGTGTATGTTCCCACGCTGCCGTATATATTGTGTGTGTCTGTTCCCAAGGACCCTTATAAATTGTGAATGTCCCCACTCTCCCTTATAAATTGTGTATGTTTCCACACTCCCTTATATATTGTGTATGCATGTTCCCACTCCCTCCTGTAAATTGTGTGTGTATTTTCCAACACTCCCTTAGAAATCTTGTGTGTATGTCCTCATTCTCCCTTATTAATTGTGTGCGTAAGTTCGTACACTACCTTATAAATTGTGTGTGTATGTTCCCAGTCTCCCTTAAAATAGTGTGTGGATGAACCCACGCTCCTTTATAAATTGTGTGTGTATGTTCCTTCTCTTCCCATTAACAGTGTCTGTATTTTCCCACTCCCCCGTATAAATTGTATGTGTTTATTCCCACACTCCCTTATAAATTGTGTGTGTATGTTCCCACACTCCCCTATAAATTGTGTGGGTCTTTTTCCAACCTCTCTTATGAATTGTGTGCGTAAGTTCCCACACTCCCATATATATTCTGTGTGTGTTCCACAATCCCTTATAAATTGTGTGTATATGTACCCACACTCATTTATATATTGTGTGTGTGCCTGTTCCCACTCTCCCTTAGATATTCTGTGTGTAATTTCCACAATCCCTTATATTCTTTATGTGTATGTTCCCACGCTGCCTTATATATTGGGAATGTATGTCCCCAGATCCCTTATAAATTGTGTCTATATGTTCCCACTCTCCCTTAAAAATCTTGTGTGTATGTTTTCACACTCCCTTATAATTCGTGTGTGTATGTTCCCACTCTGCCTTATAAATTCTGTGTGTCTGTTCCCACTCTCCTTTATAAACTCTGTGTTTATGTTTCCACGTTCCCTTATAAATTCTGTGGGTCTTTTTCCAACCTCTCTTATGAATTCTGTGCGTAAGATCCCAATTCTGTGCGTAAGTTCCACAATCCCTTACAAATTATATGTGTAAGTTCCCACGCTGCCTTATATATTGGGAGTGTCTGTTCCCACGATCCCTTATAAATTGTGTCTATATGTGCCCACTCTCACTTATAAATTGTGTGTGTATGTTTTCACACTCCCTTATAATTCTTGTGTGTATGTTCCCACTCTGCCTTATAAATTCTGTGTGTCTGTTCCCACTCTCCTTTATAAACTCTGTGTTTATGTTTCCACGTTCCCTTATAAATTCTGTGGGTCTTTTTCCAACCTCTCTTATGAATTCTGTGCGTAAGATCCCAATTCTGTGCGTAAGTTCCACAATCCCTTACAAATTATATGTGTATGTTCCCATGCTGCCTTATATATTGGGAGTGTCTGTTCCCACGATCCCTTATAAATTGTGTCTATATGTGCCCACTCTCACTTATAAATTGTGTGTGTCTGTTCCCACTCTCCCTTATAAATTTTGTGTGTATGTTCCCTCGCTGCCTTATATATTGGGAGTGTCTGTTTCCACACTCTCTTATAAATTGTGTGGGTCTTTTCCCAACGTCTCTTATGAATTGTGTGCGTAAGTTCCTACGCTCCCATATATATTCTGTGTGTAATTTCCACAATCCCTTATAAATTTTGTGTGTATGTTCCCACGCTGCCTTATATATTGGGAGGTTCTGTTCGCACGATCCCTTATAAATTGTGTTTAAATGTTCCCACGCTCCCTTAAAAATCATGTGCGTATGTGCCAACTCTCATTTATAAATTGTGTGTGTATGTTCCCACGCTGCCTTATATATTGGGAGTGCCTGTTTCTACGATCCCTTATAAATTGTGTCAATATGTTCCCACTTTCTCTTATAAATCATTTGTGAATGTGCCCACTCTCACATAAATTGTGAGTGTCTGTTCCCACTCTCCCTTATAAATTGTGTGTGCATGTTCCCACTCCCTCTTGTAAATTGTGTTTGTATTTTCCAACACTCCCTTAAAAATCTTGTGTGTATGTTTTCGCACTCCCTTATAATTCTTGTGTATGGTCCCACTCTCCCTTATAAATTCTGTGTGTCTGTTCCCGCTCTCCCTTATAAAATGTGTGTGAGTATTCAAACGCAACCTTATAAATTGTGTGAGTATTTTCCCACTCTCTCTTATAAATTGTGTGAGTCTGTGCCCACGCTCCTTTATAAACTTTGTGTGTATGTTTCCACGTTCCCTTATAAATTGTGTGGGTCTTTTTCCAACCTCTCTTATGAATTCTGTGCGTAAGATCCCAATTCTGTGCGTGAGTTCCACAATCCCTTATAAATCATATGTTTATGTTCCCACGCTGCCTTATATATTGGGAGTATCTGTTCCCACGATCCCTTATAAATTGTGTTTATACGTTCTCACTCTACCATAAAAATCATGTGCGTATGTATCCACTCTGACTTATAAATTGTGTTGTCTGTTCCACCTCTCCTTTATAAATTGGGTGTTTATGTTCCCACGCTGCCTTATATATTGTGAGTGTGTGTTCCCATAATCCCTTATAAATTATATCTCTATGAGCGCACTCTCACTTATAAATTGTGTGTGTCTGTACCCACTCTCCATTATAAATTTTGTGTGTATGTTCTCACGCTGACTTATAAATTCTGTGTGTCTGTTCCCACTCTCCCTTATAAATTTTGTGTGTATGTTCCCTCGCTGCCTTATATATTGGGAGTGTCTGTTTCCACACTCCCTTATAAATTGTGTGCGTCTTTTCCCAACGTCTCTTACGAATTGTGTGTGTAAGTTCCCACGCTCCCATATATATTCTGTGTGTAATTTCCACAATCCCTTATAAATTTTGTGTGTATGTTCCCACGCTGCCTTATATATTGGGAGGATCTGTTCGCACGATCCCTTATAAATTGTGTTTAAATGTTCCCACTCTCGCTTAAAAATCATGTGCGTATGTGCCCACTCTCATTTATAAATTGTGCGTGTATGTTCCCACGCTGCCTTATATATTGGGAGTGCCTGTTTCTACGATCCCTTATAAATTGTGTCAATATGTTCCCACTCTCTGTTATAAATCATTTGTGAATGTGCCCACTCTCACATAAATTGTGAGTGTCTGTTCCCACTCTCCCTTATAAATTTAGTGTGTATGTTCCCACGCTGCCTTATATATTGGGTGTGTCTGTTCCAAGGTTCCTTATAAATTGTGAATATCCCCACTCTCCCTTATAAATTGTGTATGTTTCCACACTCCCTTATATATTGTGTATGCATGTTCCCATTCCCTCTTGTAAATTGTGTGTGTATTTTCCAACACTCCCTTAGAAATCTTGTGGGTATGTCCTCATTCTCCCTTATAAATTGTGTTTGTAAGTTCGCACTCTACCTTATAAATTGTGTCTGTATGTTCCCAGTCTCCCTTAAAATAGTGTGTGTATGATCCCACGCTCCTTTATAAATTGTGTGTGTATGCTCTTCCCATTAACAGTGTGTGTATTTTCCCACTCCCTCGTATAAATTGTATGTGTTTATTCCCACACTCCCTTATAAATTGTGTGTGTATGTTCCCACACTCCCATATAAATTGTGTGGGTCTTTTTCCAACCTCTCTTATGAATTGTGTGCGTACGTTCCCACACTCCCATAAATATATTCGGTGTGTGTTCCACAATCCCTTATAAATTGTATGTATATGTACCCACTCTCACTTATAAATTGTGTGTGTGCCTGTTCCCACTCTCCTTTATAAATTTTGTGTGTATCTCCCACGCTGCCTTATAAATTGTGCTTGTGTCTGTTCTCACACTCCAATATAAATTGTGTTTTTATGTTCCCACACTCCCCTATAAATTGTGTGGGTCTTTTTCCAACCTCTCTTATGAATTCTGTGCTTAAGATCCCAATTCTGAGCGTGAGTTCTACAATCCCTTATAAATCATATGTGTATGTTCCCACGCTGCCTAATATATTGGGAGTATCTGTTCCCACGATCCCTTATAAATATGTTCCCACTCTACCTTAAAAATCATGTGCGTTTGTATCCACTCTGACTTATAAATTTTGTGTGTCTCTTCCCACTCTCCTTTATAAATTGGGTGTGTATGTTCCCATGCTGCCTTATATATTGGGAGTGTCTGTTTCAACACTCCCTTATAAATTGTGTGGGTCTTTTCCCAACGTCTCTTATGAATTGTGTGCAT
Source organism: Narcine bancroftii (assembly GCF_036971445.1). Classification (NCBI taxonomy): domain Eukaryota; kingdom Metazoa; phylum Chordata; class Chondrichthyes; order Torpediniformes; family Narcinidae; genus Narcine; species Narcine bancroftii. The sequence continues at coordinate 315,837,823 of NC_091469.1, read as the reverse complement.
AAGTTCCCACGCTCCCATATATATTCTGTGTGTAATTTCCACAATCCCTTATAAATTTTGTGTGTATGTTCCCACATTGCCTTATATATTGGGAGTGTCTGTTTCTACGATCCCTTATAAATTGTGTTAATATGTTCCCACTCTCTCTTATAAATCATTTGTTAATGTGCCCACTCTCACATAAATTGTGAGTGTCTGTTCCCACTCTAACTTATAAATTTGGTGTGTATGTTCCCACGCTGCCGTATATATTGTGTGTGTCTGTTCCCAAGGACCCTTATAAATTGTGAATGTCCCCACTCTCCCTTATAAATTGTGTATGTTTCCACACTCCCTTATATATTGTGTATGCATGTTCCCACTCCCTCCTGTAAATTGTGTGTGTATTTTCCAACACTCCCTTTGAAATCTTGTGTGTATGTCCTCATTCTCCCTTATTAATTGTGTGCGTAAGTTCGTACACTACCTTATAAATTGTGTGTGTATGTTCCCAGTCTCCCTTAAAATAGTGTGTGGATGAACCCACGCTCCTTTATAAATTGTGTGTGTATGTTCCTTCTCTTCCCATTAACAGTGTCTGTATTTTCCCACTCCCCCGTATAAATTGTATGTGTTTATTCCCACACTCCCTTATAAATTGTGTGTGTATGTTCCCACACTCCCCTATAAATTGTGTGGGTCTTTTTCCAACCTCTCTTATGAATTGTGTGCGTAAGTTCCCACACTCCCATATATATTCTGTGTGTGTTCCACAATCCTTTATAAATTGTGTGTATATGTACCCACACTCATTTATATATTGTGTGTGTGCCTGTTCCCACTCTCCCTTAGATATTCTGTGTGTAATTTCCACAATCCCTTATATTCTTTATGTGTATGTTCCCACGCTGCCTTATATATTGTGAGTGTGTGTGCCCATAATCCCTTATAAATTATGTCTCTTTGTGCCCACTCTCACTTATAAATTGTGTGTGTCTGTTCCCACTCTCCCTTATAAATTTTGTGTGTATGTTCCCTCGCTGCCTTATATATTGGGAGTGTCTGTTTCCACACTCCCTTATAAATTGTGTGGGTCTTTTCCCAACGTCTCTTATGAATTGTGTGCGTAAGTTCCTACGCTCCCATATATATTCTGTGTGTAATTTCCACAATCCCTTATAAATTTTGTGTATATGTTCCCACGCTGCCTTATATATTGGGAGGTTCTGTTCGCACGATCCCTTATAAATTGTGTTTAAATGTTCCCACGCTCCCTTAAAAATCATGTGCATATGTGCCAACTCTCATTTATCAATTGTGTGTGTATGTTCCCACGCTGCCTTATATATTGGGAGTGCCTGTTTCTACGATCCCTTATAAATTGTGTCAATATGTTCCCACTCTCTCTTATAAATCATTTGTGAATGTGCCCACTCTCGCATAAATTGTGAGTGTCTGTTCCCAATCTCCCTTATAAATTGTGTGTGCCTGTTCCCACTCTCCCTTAGATATTCTGTGTGTAATTTCCACAATCCCTTATGTTCTTTATGTGTATGTTCCCACGCTGCCTTATACATTGGGAGTGTATGTCCCCAGTTCCCTTATAAATTGTGTCTATATGTTCCCACTCTCCCTTAAAAATCTTGTGTGTATGTTTTCACACTCCCTTATAATTCTTGTGTGTATGTTCCCACTCTGCCTTATAAATTCTGTGTGTCTGTTCCCACTCTCCTTTATAAACTCTGTGTTTATGTTTCCACGTTCCCTGATAAATTCTGTGGGTCTTTTTCCAACCTCTCTTATGAATTCTGTGCGTAAGATCCCAATTCTGTGCGTAAGTTCCACAATCCCTTACAAATTATATGTGTATGTTCCCACGCTGCCTTATATATTGGGAGTGTCTGTTCCCACGATCCCTTATAAATTGTGTCTATATGTGCCCACTCTCACTTATAAATTGTGTGTGTCTGTTCCCACTCTCCCTTATAAATTTTGTGTGTATGTTCCCTCGCTGCCTTATATATTGGGAGTGTCTGTTTCCACACTCTCTTATAAATTGTGTGGGTCTTTTCCCAACGTCTCTTATGAATTGTGTGCGTAAGTTCCTACGCTCCCATATATATTCTGTGTGTAATTTCCACAATCCCTTATAAATTTTGTGTGTATGTTCCCACGCTGCCTTATATATTGGGAGGTTCTGTTCGCACGATCCCTTATAAATTGTGTTTAAATGTTCCCACGCTCCCTTAAAAATCATGTGCGTATGTGCCAACTCTCATTTATAAATTGTGTGTGTATGTTCCCACGCTGCCTTATATATTGGGAGTGCCTGTTTCTACGATCCCTTATAAATTGTGTCAATATGTTCCCACTTTCTCTTATAAATCATTTGTGAATGTGCCCACTCTCACATAAATTGTGAGTGTCTGTTCCCACTCTCCCTTATAAATTGTGTGTGCATGTTCCCACTCCCTCTTGTAAATTGTGTTTGTATTTTCCAACACTCCCTTAAAAATGTTGTGTGTATGTTTTCGCACTCCCTTATAATTCTTGTGTATGGTCCCACTCTCCCTTATAAATTCTGTGTGTCTGTTCCCGCTCTCCCTTATAAAATGTGTGTGAGTATTCAAACGCAACCTTATAAATTGTGTGTGTATTTTCATACTCTCTCTTATAAATTGTGTGAGTCTGTGCCCACGCTCCTTTATAAACTTTGTGTGTATGTTTCCACGTTCCCTTATAAATTGTGTGGGTCTTTTTCCAACCTCTCTTATGAATTCTGTGCGTAAGATCCCAATTCTGTGTGTGAGTTCCACAATCCCTTATAAATCATATGTGTATGTTCCCACGCTGCCTTATATATTGGGAGAGTCTGTTCCCACGATCCCTTATAAATTGTGTTTATACGTTCTCACTCTACCATAAAAATCATGTGCGTATGTATCCACTCTGACTTATAAATTGTGTGTGTCTGTTCCACTTCTCCTTTATAAATTGGGTGTTTATGTTCCCACGCTGTCTTATATATTGTGAGTGTGTGTTCCCATAATCCCTTATAAATTATATCTCTATGAGCGCACTCTCACTTATAAATTGTGTGTGTCTGTACCCACTCTCCCTTATAAATTTTGTGTGTATGTTCGCACGCTGACTTATAAATTCTGTGTGTCTGTTCCCACTCTCCCTTATAAATTTTGTGTGTATGTTCCCTCGCTGCCTTATATATTGGGAGTGTCTGTTTCCACACTCCCTTATAAATTGTGTGGGTCTTTTCCCAACGTCTCTTATGAATTGTGTGCGTAAGTTCCCACGCTCCCATATATATTCTGTGTGTAATTTCCACAATCCCTTATAAATTTGGTGTGTATGTTCCCACGCTGCCTTATATATTGGGTGTGTCTGTTCCCAAGGTTCCTTATAAATTGTGAATATCCCCACTCTCCCTTATAAATTGTGTATGTTTCCACACTCCCTTATATATTGTGTATGCATGTTCCCATTCCCTCTTGTAAATTGTGTGTGTATTTTCCAACACTCCCTTAGAAATCTTGTGGGTATGTCCTCATTCTCCCTTATAAATTGTGTTTGTAAGTTCGCACTCTACCTTATAAATTGTGTCTGTATGTTCCCAGTCTCCCATAAAATAGTGTGTGTATGATCCCACGCTCATTTATAAATTGTGTGTGTATGTTCCTGCTCTTCCCATTAACAGTGTGTGTATTTTCCCACTCCCCCGTATAAATTGTATGTGTTTATTCCCACACTCCCTTATAAATTGTGTGTGTATGTTCCCACACTCCCCTATAAATTGTGTGGGTCTTTTTCCAACCTCTCTTATGAATTGTGTGCGTACGTTCCCACACTCCCATATATATATTCTGTGTGTGTTCCACAATCCCTTATAAATTGTATGTATATGTACCCACTCTCACTTATAAATTGTGTGTGTGCCTGTTCCCACTCTCCTTTATAAATTTTGTGTGTATCTCCCACGCTGCCTTATAAATTGTGCTTGTGTCTGTTCTCACACTCCAATATAAATTGTGTTTTTATGTTCCCACACTCCCCTATAAATTGTGTGGGTCTTTTTCCAACCTCTCTTATGAATTGTGTGCGTACGTTCCCACGCTCCCATATATATTCTATGTGTAATTTCCACAATCCCTTATAAATTTTGTGTGTATGTTCCCACTCTGCCTTATATATTGGGAGTGTCTGTTTCTACGATCCCTTATAAATTGTGTCAATATGTTGCCACTCTCTCTTATAAATCATTTGTGAATGTGCCCACTCTCACATAAATTGTGAGTGTCTGTTCCCACTCTGCCTTATAAATTGGGTGACTGTTCCCAAGATCCCTTATAAATTGTGTATGTCCCCACTCTACCTTATAAATTGAGTATGTTTTCACGCTCCCTTTTAAATTGTGTGTGTCTTTTTCCAACCTCTCTTATGAAATGTGTGCGTAAGTTCCCACACTCCCATATATATTCTGTGTGTAAGTTCCACAATCCCTTATAAATTGTGTGTATATGTACCCACTCTCACTTATGAATTGTGTGTGTGCCTGTTCCCACTCTACCTTATAAATTTTGTGCATATGTTCGCATGCTGCCTTATAAATTGTGTGTGTCTGTTCTCACACTCCAATATAAATTGTGTGTTTAAGTTCCCACACTCCCTTATAAATTGTGTGTTTATGTTTCCACACTCCCTTATAAATTGTGTGTGCATGTTCCCACTCCCTCTTGTAAATTGTGTTTGTATTTATCAACACTCCCTTAAAAATCTTGTGTGTATGTTTTCGCACTCCATTATAATTCTTGTGTATGGTCCCACTCTCCCTTATAAATTCTGTGTGTCTGTTCCCGCTCTCCCTTATAAAATGTGTGTGAATATTCAAACGGAACCTTATAAATTGTGTGTGAATTTTCCCACTCTCTCTTATAAATTGTGTGAGTCTGTGCCCACTCTCCTTTATAAACTTTGTGTGTATGTTTCCACGTTCCCTTATAAATTGTGTGGGTCTTTTTCCAACCTCTCTTATGAATTCTGTGCTTAAGATCCCAATTCTGAGCGTGAGTTCTACAATCCCTTATAAATCATATGTGTATGTTCCCACGCTGCCTAATATATTGGGAGTATCTGTTCCCACGATCCCTTATAAATATGTTCCCACTCTACCTTAAAAATCATGTGCGTTTGTATCCACTCTGACTTATAAATTTTGTGTGTCTCTTCCCACTCTCCTTTATAAATTGGGTGTGTATGTTCCCATGCTGCCTTATATATTGGGAGTGTCTGTTTCAACACTCCCTTATAAATTGTGTGGGTCTTTTCCCAACGTCTCTTATGAATTGTGTGCATAAGTTCCCACGCTCCCATATATATTCTGTGTGTAATTTCCACAATCCCTTATAAATTTTGTGTGTATGTTCCCACACTGCCTTATATATTGGGAGTGTCTGTTTCTACGATCCCTTATAAATTGTGTCAATAAGTTCCCACTCTCTCTTTTAAATCATTTGTTAATGTGCCCACTCTCACATAAATTGTGAGTGTCTGTTCCCACTCTCCCTTATAAATTTGGTGTGTATGTTCCCACGCTGCCGTATATATTGTGTGTGTCTGTTCCCAAGGACCCTTATAAATTGTGAATGTCCCAACTCTCCCTTATAAATTGTGTATGTTTCCACACTCCCTTATATATTGTGTATGCATTTTCCCATTCCCTCCTGTAAATTGTGTGTGTATTTTCCAACACTCCCTTAGAAATCTTGTGTGTATGTCCTCATTCTCCCTTATAAATTGTGTGCGTAAGTTCGTACACTACCTTATAAATTGTGTGTGTATGTTCCCAGTCTCCCTTAAAATAGTGTGTGGATGAACCCACGCTCCTTTATAAATTGTGTGTGTATGTTCCTTCTCTTCCCATTAACAGTGTCTGTATTTTCCCACTCCTCCGTATAAATTGTATGTTTTTATTCCCACACTCCCTTATAAATTGTGTGTGTATGTTCCCACACTCCCCTATAAATTGTGTGGGTCTTTTTCCAACCTCTCTTATGAATTGTGTGCGTAAGTTCCCACACTCCCATATATATTCTGTGTGTGTTCCACAATCCCTTATAAATTGTGTGTATATGTACCCACACTCATTTATATATTGTGTGTGTGCCTGTTCCCACTCTCCCTTAGATATTCTTTGTGTAATTTCCACAATCCCTTATATTCTTTATGTGTATGTTCCCACGCTGCCTTATATATTGGGAGTGTATGTCCCCAGATCCCTTATAAATTGTGTCTATATGTTCCCACTCTCCCTTAAAAATCTTGTGTGTATGTTTTCACACTCCCTTATAATTCTTGTGTGTATGTTCCCACTCTGCCTTATAAATTCTTTGTGTCTGTTCCCACTCTCCTTTATAAACTCTGTGTTTATGTTTCCACGTTCCCTTATAAATTCTGTGGGTCTTTTTCCAACCTCTCTTATGAATTCAGTGCGTAAGATCCCAATTCTGTGCGTAAGTTCCACAATCCCTTACAAATTATATGTGTATGTTCCCACGCTGCCTTATATATTGGGAGTGTCTGTTCCCACGATCCCTTATAAATTGTGTCTATATGTGCCCACTCTCACTTATAAATTGTGTGTGTCTGTTCCCACTCTCCTCTATAAATTGGGTGTGTATGTTCCCACGCTGCCTTATATATTGTGAGTGTGTATTCCCATAATCCCTTATAAATTATGTCTCTTTGTGCCCACTCTCACTTATAAATTGTGTGTGTCTGTTCCCACTCTCCCTTATAAATTTTGTGTGTATGTTCCCTCGCTGCCTTATATATTGGGAGTGTCTGTTTCCACACTCCCTTATAAATTGTGTGGGTCTTTTCCCAACGTCTCTTATGAATTGTGTGCGTAAGTTCCTACGCTCCCATATATATTCTGTGTGTAATTTCCACAATCCCTTATAAATTTTGTGTATATGTTCCCACGCTGCCTTATATATTGGGAGGTTCTGTTCGCACGATCCCTTATAAATTGTGTTTAAATGTTCCCACCCTCCCTTAAAAATCATGTGCGTATGTGCCAACTCTCATTTATAAATTGTGTGGGTATGTTCCCACGCTGCCTTATATATTGGGAGTGCCTGTTTCTACGATCCCTTATCAATTGTGTCAATATGTTCCCACTCTCTCTTATAAATCATTTGTGAATGTGCCCACTCTCACATAAATTGTGAGTGTCTGTTCCCACTCTCCCTTATAAATTGTGTGTGCATGTTCCCACTCCCTCTTGTAAATTGTGTTTGTATTTTCCAACACTCCCTTAAAAATCTTGTGTGTATGTTTTCGCACTCCCTTATAATTCTTGTGTATGGTCCCACTCTCCCTTATAAATTCTGTGTGTCTGTTCCCGCTCTCCCTTATAAAATGTGTGTGAGTATTCAAACGCAACCTTATAAATTGTGTGTGTATTTTCCCACTCTCTCTTATAAATTGTGTGAGTCTGTGCCCACTCTCCTTTATAAACTTTGTGTGTATGTTTCCACGTTCCCTTTTAATTGTGTGGGTCTTTTTCCTTCCTCTCTTATGAATTCTGTGCTTAAGATCCCAATTCTGAGCGTGAGTTCTACAATCCCTTATAAATCATATGTGTATGTTCCCACGCTGCCTAATATATTGGGAGTATCTGTTCCCACGATCCCTTATAAATTGTGTTTATACGTTCTCACTCTACCATAAAAATCATGTGCGTATGTATCCACTCTGACTTATAAATTGTGTGTGTCTGTTCCACCTCTCCTTTATAAATTGGGTGTTTATGTTCCCACGCTGCCTTATATATTGTGAGTGTGTGTTCCCATAATCCCTTATAAATTATGTCTCTATGAGCGCACTCTCACTTATAAATTGTGTGTGTCTGTACCCACTCTCCCTTATGAATTGTGTGTGCATGTTCCCACTCCCTCTTGTAAATTGTGTTTGTATTTTCCAACACTCCCTTAAAAATCTTGTGTGTATGTTTTCGCACTCCCTTATAATTCTTGTGTATGTTCGCACGCTGCCTTATAAATTCTGTGTGTCTGTTCCCACTCTCCCTTATAAATTTTGTGTGTATGTTCCCTCGCTGCCTTATATATTGGGAGTGTCTGTTTCCACACTCCCTTATAAATTGTGTGGGTCTTTTCCCAACGTCTCTTATGAATTGTGTGCGTAAGTTCCCACGCTCCCATATATATTCTGTGTGTAATTTCCACAATCCCTTATAAATTTTGTGTCTATGTTCCCACGCTGCCTTATATATTGGGAGGATCTGTTCGCACGATCCCTTATAAATTGTGTTTAAATGTTCCCTCTCTCGCTTAAAAATCATGTGCGTATGTGCCCACTCTCATTTATAAATTGTGCGTGTATGTTCCCACGCTGCCTTATATATTGGGAGTGCCTGTTTCTACGATCCCTTATCAATTGTGTCAATATGTTCCCACTCTCTCTTATAAATCATTTGTGAATGTGCCCACTCTCACATAAATTGTGAGTGTCTGTTCCCACTCTCGCTTAAAAACCATGTGCGTATGTGCCCACTCTCATTTATAAATTGTGCGTGTATGTTCCCACGCTGCCTTATATATTGGGAGTGCCTGTTTCTACGATCCCTTATAAATTGTGTCAATATGTTCCCACTCTCTCTTATAAATCATTTGTGAATGTGCCCACTCTCACATAAATTGTGAGTGTCTGTTCCCACTCTCCCTTATAAATTTAGTGTGTATGTCCCACGCTGCCTTATATATTGGGTGTGTCTGTTCCCAAGGTTCCTTATAAATTGTGAATATCCCCACTCTCCCTTATAAATTGTGTATGTTTCCACACTCCCTTATATATTGTGTATGCATGTTCCCATTCCCTCTTGTAAATTGTGTGTGTATTTTCCAACACTCCCTCAGAAATCTTGTGGGTATGTCCTCATTCTCCCTTATAAATTGTGTTTGTAAGTTCGCACTCTACCTTATAAATTGTGTCTGTATGTTCCCAGTCTCCCTTAAAATAGTGTGTGTATGATCCCACGCTGCTTTATAAATTGTGTGTGTATGTTCCTGCTCTTCCCATTAACAGTGTGGGTATTTTCCCACTCCCCCGTATAAATTGTATGTGTTTATTCCCACACTCCCTTATAAATTGTGTGTGTATGTTCCCACACTCCCCTATAAATTGTGTGGGTCTTTTTCCAACCTCTCTTATGAATTGTGTGCGTACGTTCCCACACTCCCATATATATATTCTGTGTGTGTTCCACAATCCCTTATAAATTGTATGTATATGTACCCACTCTCACTTATAAATTGTGTGTGTGCCTGTTCCCACTCTCCTTTATAAATTTTGTGTGTATCTCCCACGCTGCCTTATAAATTGTGCTTGTGTCTGTTCTCACACTCCAATATAAATTGTGTTTTTATGTTCCCACAATCCCCTATAAATTGTGTGGGTCTTTTTCCAACCTCTCTTATGATTTGTGTGCGTAAGTTCCCACGCTCCCATATATATTCTATGTGTAATTTCCACAATCCCTTATAAATTTTGTGTGTATGTTCCCACTCTGCCTTATATATTGGGAGTGTCTGTTTCTACGATCCCTTATAAATTGTGTCAATATGTTGCCACTCTCTCTTATAAATCATTTGTGAATGTGCCCACTCTCACATAAATTGTGACTGTCTGTTCCCACTCTGCCTTATAAATTGGGTGACTGTTCCCAAGATCCCTTATAAATTGTGTATGTCCCCACTCTACCTTATAAATTGAGTATGTTTTCACGCTCCCTTTTAAATTGTGTGTGTCTTTTTCCAACCTCTCTTATGAAATGTGTGCGTAAGTTCCCACACTCCCATATATATTCTGTGTGTAAGTTCCACAATCCTTTATAAATTGTGTGTATATGTACCCACTCTCACTTATGTATTGTGTGTGTGCCTGTTCCCACTCTCCCTTATAAATTTTGTGTATATGTCCGCATGCTGCCTTATAAATTGTTTGTGTCTGTTCTCACACTCCAATATAAATTGTGTGTTTAAGTTCCCACACTCCCTTATAAATTGTGTGTTTATGTTTCCACACTCCCTTATAAATTGTGTGTGCATGTTCCCACTCCCTCTTGTAAATTGTGTTTGTATTTATCAACACTCCCTTAAAAATCTTGTGTGTATATTTTCGGACTCCATTATAATTCTTGTGTATGTTCCCTCTCTCCCTTATAAATTCTGTGTGTCTGTTCCCGCTCTCCCTTATAAAATGTGTGTGAATATTCAAACGGAACCTTATAAATTGTGTGTGAATTTTCCCACTCTCTCTTATAAATTGTGTGAGTCTGTGCCCACTCTCCTTTATAAACTTTGTGTATGTTTCCACGTTCCCTTATAAATTGTGTGGGTCTTTTTCCAACCTCTCTTATGAATTCTGTGCTTAAGATCCCAATTCTGAGCGTGAGTTCTACAATCCCTTATAAATCATATGTGTATGTTCCCACGCTGCCTAATATATTGGGAGTATCTGTTCCCACGATCCCTTATAAATATGTTCCCACTCTACCTTAAAAATCATGTGCGTTTGTATCCACTCTGACTTATAAATTTTGTGTGTCTCTTCCCACTCTCCTTTATAAATTGGGTGTGTATGTTCCCATGCTGCCTTATATATTGGGAGTGTCTGTTTCATCACTCCCTTATAAATTGTGCGGGTCTTTTCCCAACGTCTCTTATGAATTGTTTGCATAAGTTCCCACGCTCCCATATATATTCTGTGTGTAATTTCCACAATCTCTTATAAATTTTGTGTGTATGTTCCCACGCTGACTTATATATTGGGAGTGTCTGTTTCTACGATCCCTTATAAATTGTGTCAATATGTTGCCACTCTCTCTTATAAATCATTTGTTAATGTGCCCACTCTCACATAAATTGTGAGTGTCTGTTCCCACTCTCCCTTATAAATTTGCTGTGTATGTTCCCACGCAGCCGTATTTATTGTGTGTGTCTGTTCCGAAGGACCCTTATAAATTGTGAATGTCCCCACTCTCCCTTATAAATTGTGTATGTTTCCACACTCCCTTATATATTGTGTATGCATGTTCCCACTCCCTCCTGTAAATTGTGTGTGTATTTTCCAACACTCCCTTAGAAATCTTGTGTGTATGTCCTCATTCTCCCTTATAAATTGTGTGCGTAAGTTCGTACACTACCTTATAAATTGTGTGTGTATGTTCCCAGTCTCCCTTAAAATAGTGTGTGGATGAACCCACGCTCCTTTATAAATTGTGTGTGTATGTTCCTTCTCTTCCCATTAACAGTGTGTGTATTTTCCCACTCCCCCGTATAAATTGTATGTGTTTATTCCCACACTCCCTTATAAATTGTGTGTGTATGTTCCCACACTCCCCTATAAATTGTGTGGGTCTTTTTCCAACCTCTCTTATGAATTGTGTGCGTAAGTTCCCACACTCCCATATATATTCTGTGTGTGTTCCACAATCCCTTATAAATTGTGTGTATATGTACCCACACTCATTTATATATTGTGTGTGTGCCTGTTCCCACTCTCCCTTAGATATTCTGTGTGTAATTTCCACAATCCCTTATATTCTATATGTGTATGTTCCCACGCTGCCTTATATATTGGGAGTGTATGTCCCCAGATCCCTTATAAATTGTGTCTATATGTTCCCACTCTTCCTTAAAAATCTTGTGTGTATGTTTTCACACTCCCTTATAATTCTTGTGTGTATGTTCCCACTCTGCCTTATAAATTCTGTGTGTCTGTTCCCACTCTCCTTTATAAACTCTGTGTTTATGTTTCCACATTCCCTTATAAATTCTGTGGGTCTTTTTCCAACCTCTCTTATGAATTCTGTGCGTAAGATCCCAATTCTGTGCGTAAGTTCCACAATCCCTTACAAATTATATGTGTATGTTCCCACGCTGCCTTATATATTGGGAGTGTCTGTTCCCACGATCCCTTATAAATTGTGTCTATATGTGCCCACTCTCACTTATAAATTGTGTGTGTCTGTTCCCACTCTCCTTTATAAATTGGGTGTGTATGTTCCCATGCTGCCTTATATATTGTGAGTGTGTGTTCCCATAATCCCTTATAAATTATGTCTCTTTGTGCCCACTCTCACTTATAAATTGTGTGTGTCTGTTCCCACTCTCCCTTATAAATTCTGTGTGTATGTTCCCTCGCTGCCTTATATATTGGGAGTGTCTGTTCCCACACTCCCGTATAAATTGTGTGGGTCTTTTTCCAACCTCTCTTATGAATTGTGTGCGTAAGTTCCCACACTCCCATATATATTCTGTGTGTGTTCCACAATCACTTATAAATTGTGTGTATATGTACCCACACTCATTTATATATTGTGTGTGTGCCTGTTCCCACTCTCCCTTAGATATTCTGTGTGTAATTTCCACAATCCCTTATATTCTTTATGTGTATGTTCCCACGCTGCCTTATATATTGGGAGTGTATGTCCCCAGATCCCTTATAAATTGTGTCTATATGTTCCCACTCTCCCTTAAAAATCTTGTGTGTAATTTTTCACACTCCCTTATAATTCTTGTGTGTATGTTCCCACTCTGCCTTATAAATTCTGTGTGTCTGTTCCCACTCTCCTTTATAAACTCTGTGTTTATGTTTCCACGTTCCCTTATAAATTCTGTGGGTCTTTTTCCAACCTCTCTGATGAATTCTGTGCGTAAGATCCCAATTCTGTGCGTAAGTTCCACAATCCCTTACAAATTATATGTGTATGTTCCCACGCTGCCTTATATATTGGGAGTGTCTGTTCCCACGATCCCTTATAAATTGTGTCTATATGTGCCCACTCTCACTTATAAATTGTGTGTGTCTGTTCCCACTCTCCTTTATAAATTGGGTGTGTATGTTCCCACGCTGCCTTATATATTGTGAGTGTGTGTGCCCATAATCCCTTATAAATTATGTCTCTTTGTGCCCACTCTCACTTATAAATTGTGTGTGTCTGTTCCCACTCTCCCTTATAAATTTTGTGTGTATGTTCCCTCGCTGCCTTATATATTGGGAGTGTCTGTTTCCACACTCCCTTATAAATTGTGTGGGTCTTTTCCCAACGTCTCTTATGAATTGTGTGCGTAAGTTCCTACGCTCCCATATATATTCTGTGTGTAATTTCCACAATCCCTTATAAATTTTGTGTATATGTTCCCACGCTGCCTTATATATTGGGAGGTTCTGTTCGCACGATCCCTTATAAATTGTGTTTAAATGTTCCCACGCTCCCTTAAAAATCATGTGCGTATGTGCCAACTCTCATTTATAAATTGTGTGTGTATGTTCCCACGCTGCCTTATATATTGGGAGTGCCTGTTTCTACGATCCCTTATAAATTGTGTCAATATGTTCCCACTCTCTCTTATAAATCATTTGTGAATGTGCCCACTCTCACATAAATTGTGAGTGTCTGTTCCCACTCTCGCTTAAAAATCATGTGCGTATGTGCCCACTCTCATTTATAAATTGTGCGTGTATGTTCCCACGCTGCCTTATATATTGGGAGTGCCTGTTTCTACGATCCCTTATAAATTGTGTCAATATGTTCCCACTCTCTCTTATAAATCATTTGTGAATGTGCCCACTCTCACATAAATTGTGAGTGTCTGTTCCCACTCTCCCTTAAAAATTTGGTGTGTATGTTCCCAAGCTGCGTTATATATTGGGTGTGTCTGTTCCCAAGGTTCCTTATAAATTGTGAATATCCCCACTCTCCCTTATAAATTGTGTATGTTTCCACACTCCCTTATATATTGTGTATGCATGTTCCCATTCCCTCTTGTAAATTGTGTGTGTATTTTCCAACACTCCCTTAGAAATCTTGTGGGTATGTCCTCATTCTCCCTTATAAATTGTGTTTGTAAGTTCGCACTCTACCTTATAAATTGTGTCTGTATGTTCCCAGTCTCCCTTAAAATAGTGTGTGTATGATCCCACGCTCCTTTATAAATTGTGTGTGTATGTTCCTGCTCTTCCCATTAACAGTGTGGGTATTTTCCCACTCCCCCGTATAAATTGTATGTGTTTATTCCCACACTCCCTTATAAATTGTGTGTGTATGTTCCCACACTCCCCTATAAATTGTGTGGGTCTTTTTCCAACCTCTCTTATGAATTGTGTGCGTACGTTCCCACACTCCCATATATATATTCTGTGTGTGTTCCACAATCCCTTATAAATTGTATGTATATGTACCCACTCTCACTTATAAATTGTGTGTGTGCCTGTTGCCACTCTCCTTTATAAATTTTGTGTGTATCTCCCACGCTGCCTTATAAATTGTGCTTGTGTCTGTTCTCACACTCCAATATAAATTGTGTTTTTATGTTCCCACAATCCCCTATAAATTGTGTGGGTCTTTTTCCAACCTCTCTTATGAATTGTGTGCGTAAGTTCCCACGCTCCCATATATATTCTATGTGTAATTTCCACAATCCCTTATAAATTTTGTGTGTATGTTCCCACTCTGCCTTATATATTGGGAGTGTCTGTTTCTACGATCCCTTATAAATTGTGTCAATATGTTGCCACTCTCTCTTATAAATCATTTGTGAATGTGCCCACTCTCACATAAATTGTGACTGTCTGTTCCCACTCTGCCTTATAAATTGGGTGACTGTTCCCAAGATCCCTTATAAATTGTGTATGTCCCCACTCTACCTTATAAATTGAGTATGTTTTCACGCTCCCTTTTAAATTGTGTGTGTCTTTTTCCAACCTCTCTTATGAAATGTGTGCGTAAGTTCCCACACTCCCATATATATTCTGTGTGTAAGTTCCACAATCCCTTATTAATTGTGTGTATATGTACCCACTCTCACTTATGTATTGTGTGTGTGCCTGTTCCCACTCTCCCTTATAAATTTTGTGTATATGTTCGCATGCTGCCTTATAAATTGTGTGTGTCTGTTCTCACACTCCAATATAAATTGTGTGTTTAAGTTCCCACACTCCCTTATAAATTGTGTGTTTATGTTTCCACACTCCCTTATAAATTGTGTGTGCATGTTCCCACTCCCTCTTGTAAATTGTGTTTGTATTTATCAACACTCCCTTAAAAATCTTGTGTGTATGTTTTCGGACTCCATTATAATTCTTGTGTATGGTCCCACTCTCCCTTATAAATTCTGTGTGTCTGTTCCCGCTCTCCCTTATAAAATTTTTTGTGAATATTCAAACGGAACCTTATAAATTGTGTGTGAATTTTCCCACTCTCTCTTATAAATTGTGTGAGTCTGTGCCCACTCTCCTTTATAAACTTTGTGTGTATGTTTCCACGTTCCCTTATAAATTGTGTGGGTCTTTTTCCAACCTCTCTTATGAATTCTGTGCTTAAGATCCCAATTCTGAGCGTGAGTTCTACAATCCCTTATAAATCATATGTGTATGTTGCCACGCTGCCTAATATATTGGGAGTATCTGTTCCCACGATCCCTTATAAATATGTTCCCACTCTACCTTAAAAATCATGTGCGTTTGTATCCACTCTGACTTATAAATTTTGTGTGTCTCTTCCCACTCTCCTTTATAAATTGGGTGTGTATGTTCCCATGCTGCCTTATATATTGGGAGTGTCTGTTTCAACACTCCCTTATAAATTGTGTGGGTCTTTTCCCAACGTCTCTTATGAATTGTGTGCATAAGTTCCCACGCTCCCATATATATTCTGTGTGTAATTTCCACAATCCCTTATAAATTTTGTGTGTATGTTCCCACGCTGCCTTATATATTGGGAGTGTCTGTTTCTACGATCCCTTATAAATTGTGTCAATATGTTGCCACTCTCTCTTATAAATCATTTGTTAATGTGCCCACTCTCACATAAATTGTGAGTGTCTGTTCCCACTCTCCCTTATAAATTTGCTGTGTATGTTCCCACGCAGCCGTATTTATTGTGTGTGTCTGTTCCGAAGGACCCTTATAAATTGTGAATGTCCCCACTCTCCCTTATAAATTGTGTATGTTTCCACACTCCCTTATATATTGTGTATGCATGTTCCCACTCCCTCCTGTAAATTGTGTGTGTATTTTCCAACACTCCCTTAAAAATCTTGTGGGTATGTCCTCATTCTCCCTTATAAATTGTGTGCGTAAGTTCGTACACTACCTTATAAATTGTGTGTGTATGTTCCCAGTCTCCCTTAAAATAGTGTGTGGATGAACCCACGCTCCTTTATAAATTGTGTGTGTATGTTCCTTCTCTTCCCATTAACAGTGTGTGTATTTTCCCACTCCCCCGTATAAATTGTATGTGTTTATTCCCACACTCCCTTATAAATTGTGTGTGTATGTTCCCACACTCCCCTATAAATTGTGTGGGTCTTTTTCCAACCTCTCTTATGAATTGTGTGCGTAAGTTCCCACACTCCCATATATATTCTGTGTGTGTTCCACAATCCCTTATAAATTGTGTGTATATGTACCCACACTCATTTATATATTGTGTGTGTGCCTGTTCCCACTCTCCCTTAGATATTCTGTGTGTAATTTCCACAATCCCTTATATTCTATATGTGTATGTTCCCACGCTGCCTTATATATTGGGAGTGTATGTCCCCAGATCCCTTATAAATTGTGTCTATATGTTCCCACTCTCCCTTAAAAATCTTGTGTGTATGTTTTCACACTCCCTTATAATTCTTGTGTGTATGTTCCCACTCTGCCTTATAAATTCTGTGTGTCTGTTCCCACTCTCCTTTATAAACTCTGTGTTTATGTTTCCACATTCCCTTATAAATTCTGTGGGTCTTTTTCCAACCTCTCTTATGAATTCTGTGCGTAAGATCCCAATTCTGTGCGTAAGTTCCACAATCCCTTACAAATTATATGTGTATGTTCCCACGCTGCCTTATATATTGGGAGTGTGTGTTCCCATAATCCCTTATAAATTATGTCTCTATGAGCGCACTCTCACTTATAAATTGTGTGTGTCTGTGCCCACTCTCCCTTATAAATTGTGTGTGCATGTTCCCACTCCCTCTTGTAAATTGTGTTTGTATTTTCCAACACTCCCTTAAAAATCTTGTGTGTATGTTTTCGCACTCCCTTATAATTCTTGTGTATGTTCGCACGCTGCCTTATAAATTCTGTGTGTCTGTTCCCACTCTCCCTTATAAATTTTGTGTGTATGTTCCCTCGCTGCCTTATATATTGTGAGTGTCTGTTTCCACACTCCCTTATAAATTGTGTGGGTCTTTTCCCAACGTCTCTTATGAATTGTGTGCGTAAGTTCCCACGCTCCCATATATATTCTGTGTGTAATTTCCACAATCCCTTATAAATTTTGTGTGTATGTTCCCACGCTGCCTTATATATTGGGTGGATCTGTTCGCACGATCCCTAATAAATTGTGTTTAAATGTTCCCTCTCTCGCTTAAAAATCATGTGCGTATGTGCCCACTCTCATTTATAAATTGTGCTTGTATGTTCCCACGCTGCCTTATATATTGGGTGTGTCTGTTCCCAAGGTTCCTTATAAATTGTGAATATCCCCACTCTCCCTTATAAATTGTGTATGTTTCCACACTCCCTTATATATTGTGTATGCATGTTCCCATTCCCTCTTGTAAATTGTGTGTGTATTTTCCAACACTCCCTTAGAAATCTTGTGGGTATGTCCTCATTCTCCCTTATAAATTGTGTGTGTAAGTTCGCACTCTACCTTATAAATTGTGTCTGTATGTTCCCAGTCTCCCTTAAAATAGTGTGTGTATGATCCCACGCTCCTTTATAAATTGTGTGTGTATGTTCCTGCTCTTCCCATTAACAGTGTGTGTATTTTCCCACTCCCCCGTATAAATTGTATGTGTTTATTCCCACACTCCCTTATAAATTGTGTCTGTATGTTCCCAGTCTCCCTTAAAATAGTGTGTGTATGATCCCACGCTCCTTTATAAATTGTGTGTGTATGTTCCTGCTCTTCCCATTAACAGTGTGTGTATTTTCCCACTCCCCCGTATAAATTGTATGTGTTTTTTCCCACACTCCCTTATAAATTGTGTGTGTATGTTCCCACACTCCCCTATAAATTGTGTGGGTCTTTTTCCAACCTCTCTTATGAATTGTGTGCGTACGTTCCCACACTCCCATATATATATTCTGTGTGTGTTCCACAATCCCTTATAAATTGTATGTATATGTACCCACCCTAACTTACAAATTGTGCGTGTGTCTTTTCCCACTCAACCTTATAAATTGTGAGTGTCAGTTTCCCACTTTCCCTTATAAATATTGTGTGTATGTTCCCACGCTGCCTTATAAATTCTGTGTGTCTGTCCCCACTGTCCATTATAAATTTTGTGTGTATGTTCCCTCGCTGCCTTATACATTGGGAGTGTCTTTTTCCACACTCCCTTATAAATTGTTTGGGTCTTTTCCCAACGTCTCTTATGAATTGTGTGCGTATGTTCTTACGCTCCCATATATATTCTGTGTGAAAGTTCCACAATCCCTTATAAATTGTGTGTCTATGTACCCACTCTCACTTTTAAATTGTGTGTGTGCCTGTTCCCACTCTCCTTTATAAATTTTGTGTGTATGTTCCCACGCTGCCTTCTAAATTGTGTGTGTCTGTTCTCACACTCCAATATTAATTGTGTGTTTATGTTCCCACACTCCCTGATAAATCTTTTATGTATATTCGCACACTCCCTTATAATTCTTGTGCGTATGTGCCCACTATCACTTATAAATTGTGTGAGTCTGTTCCCACTCTCCTTTATAAATTTTTTCTGTATGTTCCCACGCTGCTTTATATATTGTGTGTATCTGTTCCCAAGATCCCTTATAAATTGTGTATGTCCCCACTCTTCCTTATAAAGTGTGTATGTTTTCACGCTCCCTTTTAAATTGTGTGTGTCTTTTTCCAACCTCCCTTATGAAATGTGTGCGTAAGTTCCCAGACTCCCATATATATTCTGTGTGTAAGTTCCACAATCCCTTATAAATTGTGTGTATATGTACCCACTCTCACTTATGAATTGTGTGTGTGCCTGTTCCCACTCTCCCTTATAAATTTTGTGTATATGTTTGCATGCTGCCTTATAAATTGTGTGTGTCTCTTCTCACACTCCAATATAAATTGTGTGTTTAAGTTCCCACACTCCCTTATAAATTGTGTGTTTATGTTTCCACTCTCCCTTATTAAATGTGTGTGCATGTTCCCACTCCCTCTTGTAAATTGTGTTTGTATTTTCCAACACTCCCTTAAAAATCTTGTGTGTATGTTTTCGCACTCCCTTATAATTCTTGTGTATGGTCCCACTCTCCCTTATAAATTCTGTGTGTCTGTTCCCGCTCTCCCTTATAAAATGTGTGTGAATATTCAAACGCAACCTTATAAATTGTGTGTGTATTTTCCCACTCTCTCTTATAAATTGTGTGAGTATGTGCCCACTCTCCTTTATAAACTTTGTGTGTATGTTTCCACGTTCCCTTATAAATTGTGTGGGACTTTTTCCAACCTCTCTTATGAATTCTCTGCGTAAGATCCCAATTCTGAGCGTGAGTTCTACAATCCCTTATAAATCATATGTGTATGTTCCCACGCTGATTATATATTGGGTTATCTGGTCCCACGATCCCTTATAAATATGTTCCCACTCTACCTTAAAAATCATGTGCGTTTGTATCTACTCTGACTTATAAATTGTGTGTGTCTCTTCCCACTCTCCTTTATAAATTGGGTGTGTATGTTCCCATGCTGCCTGATATATTGGGAGTGTCTGTTTCAACACTCCCTTATAAATTGTGTGGGTCTTTTCCCAACGTCTCTTATGAATTGTGTGCATAAGTTCTCACGCTCCCATATATATTCTGTGTGTAATTTCCACAATCCCTTATAAATTTTGTGTGTATGTTCCCACGCTGCCTTATATATTGGGAGGATCTGTTCGCACGATCCCTTATAAATTGTGTTTAAATGTTCCCACTCTCCCTTAAAAATCATATGCGTATGTGCCAACTCTCATTTATAAATTGTGTGTGTATGTTCCCACGCTGCCTTATATATTGGGAGTGCCTGTTTCTACGATCCCTTATAAATTGTGTCAATATGTTCCCACTCTCTCTTATAAATCATTTGTGAATGTGCCCACTCTCACATAAATTGTGAGTGTCTGTTCACACTCTCCCTTATAAATTTGGTGTGTATGTTCCCACGCTGCCTTATATATTGGGTGTGTCTGTTCACAAGGTCCCTTATAAATTGTGAATGTCCCCACTCTCCCTTATAAATTGTGTATGTTTCGACACTCCCTTATATATTGTGTTTGCATGTTCCCACTCCCTCTTGTAAATTGTGTGTGTATTTTCCAACACTCCCTTAGAAATCTTGTGGGTATGTCCTCATTCTCCCTTATAAATTGTGTGTGCAAGTTCGCACTCTACCTTATAAATTGTGTGTGTATGTTCCCAGTCTCCCTTAAAATAGTGTGTGTATGATCCCACGCTCCTTTATAAATTGTGTGTGTATGTTCCTGCTCTTCCCATTAACAGTGTGTGTATTTTCCCACAACCCCGTATAAATTGTATGTGTTTATTCCCACACTCCCTTATAAATTGTGTGTGTATGTTCCCACACTCCCCTATAAATTGTGTGGGTCTTTTTCCAACCTCTCTTATGAATTGTGTGTGTAAATTCCGACACTCCCATATATATTCTGTGTGTGTTCCACAATCCCTTATAAATTGTGTGTATATGTACCCACTCTCACTTATAAATTGTGTGTGTGCCTGTTCCCACTCTCCTTTATAAATTTTGTGTGTATGTTCCCACGCTGCCTTCTAAATTGTGTGTGTCTGTTCTCACACTCCAATATGAATTGTGTGTTTATGTTCCCACACTCCCTGATAAATCTTTGATGTATATTCGCACACTCCCTTATAATTCTTGTGCGTATGTGCCCACTATCACTTATAAATTGTGTGAGTCTGTTCCCACTCTCCTTTATAAATTTTTTCTGTATGTTCCCACGCTGCTTTATATATTGTGTGTGTCTGTTTCCAAGATCCCTTATAAATTGTGTATGTCCCCACTCTTCCTTATAAATTGTCTATGTTTTCATGCTCCCTTTTAAATTGTGTGTGTCTTTTTCCAACCTCTCTTATGAAATGTGTGCGTAAGTTCCCACACTCCCATATATATTCTGTGTGTAAGTTCCACAATCCCTTATAATTTGTATGTATATGTACCCACTCTCACTTATAAAATGTGTGTGTGCCTGTTCCCACTCTCCCTTATAAATTTTGTGTATATGTTCGCATGCTGCCTTATAAATTGTGTGTGTCTGTTCTCACACTCCAATATAAATTGTGTGTTTAAGTTCCCACACTCCCTTATAAATTGTGTGTTTATGTTTCCACTCTCCCTTATAAATTATGTGTGCATGTTCCCACTCCCTCTTGTAAATTGTGTTTGTATTTTCCAACAATCCCTTAAAAATCTTGTGTGTATGTTTTCGCACTCCCTTATAATTCTTGTGTATGATCCCACTCTCCCTTATAAATTCCGTGTGTCTGTTCCCGCTCTCCCTTATAAAATGTGTGTGAACATTCAAACGCAACCTTATAAATTGTGTGTGTATTTACCCACTCTCTCTTATAAATTGTGTGAGTCTGTGCCCACTCTCCTTTATAAACTTTATGTGTATGTTTCCACGTTCACTTATAAATTGAGTGGGTTTTTTTCCAACCTCTCTTATGAATTCTGTGCGTCAGATCCCAATTCTGAGCGTGAGTTCTACAATCCCTTATAAATCATACGTGTATGTTCCCACGCTGCCTTATATATTGGGTTATCTGTTCCCACGATCCCTTATGAATATGTTCCCACTCTACCTTAAAAATCATGTGCGTTTGTATCCACTCTGACTTATAAATTGTGTGTTTCTCTTCCCACTCTACTTTATAAATTGGGTGTGTATGTTCCCATGCTGCCTTATATATTGGGAGTGTCTGTTTCAACACTCCCTTATAAATTGTGTGGGTCTTTTCCCAACGTCTCCTATGAATTGTGTGCATAAGTTCCCACACTCCCATATATATTCTGTGTGTAATTTCCACAATCCCTTATAAATTTTGTGTGTATGTTCCCACGCTGCCTTATATATTGGGAGTGTCTGTTTCTACGATCTCTTATAAATTGTGTCAATATGTTCCCACTCTCTCTTATAAATCATTTGTGAATGTGCCCACTCTCACATAAATTGTGAGTGTCTGTTCCCACTCTCCCTTATAAATTTGGTGTGTATGTTCCCACGCTGCCTTATATATTGGGTGTGTCCGTACCCAAGGACCCTTATAAATTGTGAATGTCCCCACTCCCTCTTGTAAATTGTGTGTGTATTTTCCAACACTCCCTAAGAAATCTTGTGTGTATGTCCTCATTCTCCCTTATAAATTGTGTGTGTATGTTCCCAGTCTCCCTTAAAATAGTGTGTGGATGAACCCAAGCTCCGTTATAAATTGTGCGTGTATGTTCCTTCTCTTCCAATTAACAGTGTGTGTATTTTCCCACTCCCCCGTATAAATTGTATGTGTTTATTCCCACACTCCCTTATAAATTGTGTGTGTATGTTCCCACACTCTCCTATAAATTGTGTAGGTCTTTTTCCAACCTCTCTTATGAATTCTGTGCGTAAGTTCCCACACTCCCATATATATTCTGTGTGTGTTCCACAATCCCTTATAAATTGTGTGTATATGTACGCACACTCATTTATAAATTGTGTGTGTGCCTGTTCCCACTCTCCCTTATAAATTTTGTGTATATGTTCCCACGCTCCCTTAGATATTCTGTGTGTAATTTACACAATCCCTTATAATCTTTATGTGTATGTTCCCACGCTGCCTTATATATTGGGAGTGTATGTCCCCAGATCCCTTATAAATTGTGTCTATATGTTCCCACTCTCCCTTAAAAATCTTGTGTGTATGTTTTCACACTCCCTTATAATTCTTATGTGTATGTTCCCACTCTGCCTTATAAATTCTGTGTGTCTGTTCCCGCTGTCCTTTATAAACTCTGTGTTTATGTTTCCATGTTCCCTTATAAATTCTGTGGGTCTTTTTCCAACCTCTCTTATGAATTCTGTGCGTAAGATCCCAATTCTGTGCGTAAGTTCCACAATCCCTTACAAATTATATGTGTATGTTCCCACGCTGCCTTATATATTGGGAGTGTCTGTTCCCACGATCCCTTATAAATTGTGTCCATATGTGCCCACTCTCACTTATAAATTGTGTGTGTCTGTTCCCACTCTCCTTTATAAATTGGGTGTGTATGTTCCCACGCTGCCTTATATATTGTGAGTGTGTGTTCCCATAATCCCTTATAAATTATGTCTCTTTCTGCCCACTCTCACTTATAAATTGTGTGTGTCTGTTCCCACTCTCCCTTATAAATTTTGTGTGTATGTTCCCACGCTGCCTTATAAATTGTGTGTGTCTGTTCCCACTCTCCCTTATAAATTTTGTGTGTATGTTCCCTCGCTGCCTTATATATTGGGAGTGTCTGTTTCCACACTCCCTTATAAATTGTGTGGGTCTTTTCCCAACGTCTCTTATGAATTGTATGCATAAGTTCTCACGCTCCCATATATATTCTGTGTGTAATTTCCACAATCCCTTATAAATTTTGTGTGTGTAAGTTCCCACGCTGCCTTATATATTGGGAGTGTCTGTTCCCACGATCCCTTATAAATTGTGTCTATATGTGCCCACTCTCACTTATAAATTGTCTGTGTCTGTTCCCACTCTCCTTTATAAATTGGGTGTGTATGTTCCCACGCTGCCTTATATATTGTGAGTGTGTGTTCCCATAATCCCTTATAAATTATGTCTCTTTGTGCCCACTCTCACTTATAAATTGTGTGTGTCTGTTCC